>NC_051182.1:7858658-8103658 GCF_013339695.2 Rhipicephalus sanguineus | reverse complement strand
AACAAGCTGCACTAGTGCAGCGGAGACGCACACATTCCCCGAAACAACATTCACGAATTCTCAATGAAACGCTTGCCTCACAAAGGCAGGTATCAGCCATGGGAAGAAATTTTTCGTGCCGTATTCTGTGCAGCCACACAGCCCGTCGCTGGGCATCCCTTTTCCAGCTGGGAATAGCAAAGAGGGATTTGCCCGTTTCCCGCCGGTTGCTGCACCCAATCGCGCAGCACCCAGGCCTTCTTCGATGCTTCGACCGGCTTGCAATGAAGCGTCAACACGATACGGGATGTCGCAATGTTCCTGCACGATTTTCTGAGGCTGTAAAAACAATCGCCCTTCAAAGCGCCCTGCGTCAGCGGCCGGGAGACACTAGCGAGGCGAGCGAGTTGGACGATTTGTGTGGCGAAGCCGCCGAAAGGCGCGGCGGAGAATAGAAAACGAACGCGGTACTTTTCCCGTTCCAGTGACTTTAGCGGCACCTTCAGACTAATTCATTCTCCTGCCTTTACATTCTTCATCTCTTCCAACTCACACAATATCCCTCATACTGCCCCTATTGTGGAGCGAAGCCTACGGTGTATCACTGCACCTGGGAATCTCCACAACCACCGGGCTGTCGCCCTATTCCTTCACGCTCATACTCCTCCTGGGAGACTGCGCTGCGGCTCTGAGCTGGTCACCAGCGCTGTGGTATCTCGAATGTGCCTTCTTTTCTCCGTGTCTTTAGCCTGCGCTACCGTGAATTATCATGCAACCATACCAACAAGCCCAAATCGCCAAACCCTCGTCGCAAGATCAGCGTCGGCTGATCCAGCGGCCATGGCGCGTGGCGCGAGCCAATGGGGCCCTGAACTAAGGGCTCCACCCAACGAGGACGATACTTGAGGCCTGCATAAATAAATGTTTTCTCTCTCCCCCTCTCTCTCTCTCGCGCGCGTGCTTGCTACTTGCCCGATGTCCTCACAACAGTAAATAAACGCTAGAATCAGCTGTCGCTTTGTGTCATTTCACACTGGCGACCACATATCAGGTACGTTTTGTCCTTACTATTGAGATGAGCTGTTTATTCAGCCACGCCTACTAAGCCTTGTACACGAGAACTTGAAATTCAATCGTGGAAACAGTGCGAAATAGGCACGAATACATTGCTGTCGAAGAGTCAGAACGCAAATATAACGCAAACAGAATCGTCGGTTCATAACTTACGGGCGATACAGCTCACGACGGCGACTTCATAATTTCGAGGGGCGAAAAACCAGCGTCCACGTGTGCTGTCATGTTGTTGTTTCTTCCTGCGCTACCGCTGCTGCCGTGTACTCACTCTACCAACGCTCTACTGGCCAAATGCGTGAGCGCAGACACTATGGGGACGCCGAGCAGACGACGCGGCACGGACGAATACATCTTGAGGGCTCTTTAAACAAGGAACTGTCAGTTGTCAATGTCAGAATGAACGCGTCAATTCCTGCGCGACATTACGGCCTTCAGACACACTTGCATGCAACATCTTTTGCTCTCTAAGGGCAATAAAAACTGCATTTTCATGCATCTGTCCTATCACATGCCTGCGCCCGCGGTGTTTCGTGGGCGTGCGATGTTTTTCTGGTGGTGTGAGCTCTAACACACTTCGGAAAGTACAATGGATCATTCCTTGCAGTACAGCTAGAGATAAACAACAACCGGAAACCTTTTGTGCGTAATTCTAACGGTTCAATATTTTCTTGCGGTACTAACAAAGTTATTGAACAACTCGCTCTGTATAAATTATAATGTAACAAACGGCATTCTTCTGAGTGAGCTCTAGCTTTCTGATAGCTATTTTAACAAAATGAAATCAAAATGCTCAGACAGCAAGTGCAGCAATAGGGAAAAAAGGGGATGGTGAAAGCCAGACTAGAGCTCTGCACGGGCCCGGGCCGGCCCGAAAGCCCGGGCCCGGCCCGGCTTTTTCCCTATGCCGGGCCGGCTGAGGGATTGTTTGATCGGGCCCGGGCCGGGCTCGGGCCCGTGACCTTCGGGCGCGGGCCTGAGCCAGGCCCGTATTAGGCCCGGGTCTCATACGTATCTATAATTGCGTGTGTACGTTGTTTGGCTTTGTTTTTGTTGTTTTTTGGGGTTTAACTTCTCGAAGCGACCCAGGCTATATGAGACGCCATCGTTGAGGGCTCCAGGTAATTTAAAGCACCTGGAGTGCACTGGCGTGCACAGAAATTGCACAGTACAAGACGTCTACAATTTTTCTCCATCGGTATTCTACACATGATTTCAAGACACGCCTAATATAAGTTTCCACCATTATAGTGAGTGAAAGACGTTCTCGGGTACCGTGTAAGGAAAGCAACAGTAAACTGCCTAGATTAGTACATATAAGATGTGCGCGTTTGTATCTAGGGAAACATTTCGAGTATGAAGTTTGCAGGAGGCTTGCTACATTTACTCAACAGCCCTAGTTCGTATGCAATTGATGTAGACTCAAACGAAAAATGTCTGCCATGTTTCTTTTTTTTACTTTATGGAGGTATTATATTTTGTAGTCGTTATTTGAAATGCAAAAACAAGGCAGCGTGGTTAGCACTGCGTGCGTACATGAAACAGCCATCTATGACTCCAATTATATTTTATATGGCCCTGCAAATATTCCGCAAGAGTTTTACGGGCGTAATTAACCGAAAGTATACACAGTACCAGTGAAAGTCGTGACACTGAAAGAAGTTCCTAAAACAATCTCTAGAAATTATCTTGTGTGCGGCAGGTATCTTCACAATAACCGAAGTTTGGACAGTACATCCTTTACGCTCAAGGCATAACTAGCTGAAACGGGCCGGGCCGGGCCCAAGCCTTTCGGGCCCGGGCCAGGTACGGGCCACATTTAAGAACGCCGGGCCGGGCTCGGGCGGGCCGGAGCATGACGTTTTTGGGCCGGGCCGGACCCGGGCCGGAAAAATCGGCCCGTGCAGTGCTCTAAGCCAGAGAGTCCAGGCACATCTTCGGCAAGACGTAAACGAGCTCGAGTTTCGAATCAGACAGCTTAATTTGGAAATTCATGGAATATATTTTGTTCCGGTGAAAACTTGTACACAGTTATAAATGAAGTTGCAGACATGCAGGAAACGCCTCACTTGGTCGAACAAGACATTGCCTCAGTTCACAGGCTGCCGCGGTAAGGGCCAACATAACGGGACATCAGTTTTTCGCATAGACCAACACGTCGCGATGGTAACCACAGCAAGACCAGCGACCCCGGAGAGTACTGCACGTCGCGGTGTCGGCGATCGTAACCACACTTTTGGTTAACCTGCGGGGCGCATAAACGATCCCGGGCGACCTGGCGGGCGATGTCAGCACGAGCCAGCGCGTCACGAGCATAGGCAGTCGATGAGTCGGCGTCAGAATGCAACATGGTGTCCATGGGTAAAGGCGGGTCGTAGCCAAACAAGAGGTAAAAAGGTGAAAATCCAGCTGTGTCGTGGCGCGAAGAGTTGTAAGCGAAGGTTACAAAAGGTAGGTTGATGTCCCAATCGCGGTGGTCCTCAGAGACGTACATTGCAAGCATGTCTGTCAGGGTACGGTTCAGGCGTTCGGTGAGGCCGTTCGTTTGTGGGTGGTACGCTGTAGTGAACTTGTGGTGGGTCGAGCAGGATCGCAGGAGGTCTTCGACTACTTTAGATAGGAAGCAGCGGCCGCGGTCCGTGATCAACTGACGAGGAGCACCATGACGCAGAATGATGTCATGGAGAATGAAATCTGCTACATCAGTAGCGCAGCAGGTAGGGAGTGCTCGTGTGACGGCATACCGCGTTGCGTAGTCGGTAGCGACGGCAATCCACCTGTTACCGGTGGCCGACAAGGGAGAAGATTCGAGAAGGTCGAGGCCGACTCGGTAAAATGGCTCATCTAGGACTTCAATGGGCTGAAGACTGCCAGCAGGCAATAGCGCAGGTGTCTTGCGCCTCTGACAGAGGTCGCACGCCGCAACGTACTGTCGCACAGAGCGGTAGGGGCCAGGCCAAAAGAATCGCCGGCGAATGCGGTCATACGTGCGTGACACCCCGAGATGGCCGGCGGTGGGTGCATCATGAAGCTGGGCCAAAACATACAAGCGGAGATGCGCATGAACAACGCGCAAAAGCTCAGCACCGTCAGGGCGGGCGTTGTAGCGGTGCAAGATGTCGTTGTGAAGGAGGAACATCTGAAGGGAGCGGTCAGGCTGTGGAGATTGCAGACCATCTATAATAGGCCGCAAAGACGAGTCGCGGCGTTGCTCAGCAGCCATGTTGACGAAGTCTGTAATGGAGAGAACGAGTGCTTCATGGTCATCTTCCGACGTTGCAGGGGGACCGACTGGGTGCCGAGACAAGCAGTTGGGATCCTTGTGAAGTTGTCCAGATTTATAGGATACCGAAAAGGTGTACTCCTGTAAGCGCAGCGCCCAGCGACCGAGGCGTCCCGTGGGGTCCTTGAGCGAGGAGAGCCAGCAAAGCGCATGATGGTCTGTAATAACCGTGAAGTGTCTGCCATAGAGGTACGGTCGGAATTTCATGATAGCCCAGACGAGAGCTAAGCACTCTCGTTCGGTGATCGAATAATTTTGTTCCGATGGCGACAAAAGGCGGCTTGCGTAGGCGACGACGCGGTGCATGCCCTGTTGCTGTTGTGCAAGCACTGCGCCTATACCGTGGCCACTGGCATCGGTACGAAGCTCCGTAGTGGCAGAAGGGTCGAAGTGTGCCAGAACTGGCAGGTTGGTGAGGATGGCAACAAGGGATGAGAAAGCGTGCGCTTGCTGTTGGCCCCAAGTGAATGCGACGTCCTTGGCCGAGCGGGGAATGGGGAAATCTCGAACTGCTTGGACTTTCCCAGGGTCCGGTTACACGCCCGCAGCATCAACAAGATGGCCGAGTACGCAGATTTGGCGTTGTCCAAAGTGACATTTCGACGAGTTAAGTTGAAGGTTAGCGCGTCGGAAAACACCAAGCACTGTGGACAGACGAGTAAGATGGTTTTCGAAGGTGGTGGAAAAAACAATAACATCGTCCAGGTAGCAAAGACAGATGGACCACTTCATGCCGCGAAGGAGAGAGTCCATCATGCGCTCGAAAGTCGCGGGAGCATTACACAAGCCAAATGGCATCACCTTAAATTGATTAAGTCAATCAGGGGTCACGAAGGCAGTCTTCTCTCTGTCTTGGTCGTCCACAGCGATCTACCAGTACCCTGAGCGCAGGTCGATTGACGAGAAATATCTGGCGCCGTGCAAGCAATCGAGTGCGTCGTCGATACGCGGGAGAGGATACACATCTTTCTTGGTAATATGGTTGAGATGGCGGTAATCAACACAGAATCTCCAGCTATTACTTCTTTTTAACAACGACAACAGGGGAGGACCAGGGACTGGAAGAGGGTTCGATTATATCCTTATGAAGCATTTTATCCACCTCCTGTTGTATAATAACACGCTCCGGTGCGGACACACGGTATGGCCGTCTGTGAATGGGTCGAGCATCACCGGTATCAATGCGATGGGTGACCACGGATGTCTGGCCCAAATTACGGTCGCCGAAGTCAAAGATGTCCTGGTAGGAAACGAGGAGGCGGCGGAGAGCAGAGACTTGCTCTGAAGTGAGCTCTTCGGATATCATTGGCGTGAAGCGGTCGCAAGAGGAACGCGAAGCGAATGACGGCATTGAAAAATCTGACGGCATTGACGACATTGAAAAAGCAGCGAACGACGACGATATTTTTTTTTCAAATATGAGTACTTTAGGTAGTCCCACAGATGCATGTCAATATATGAACATGACTAATAATAAAACTTTATTTCTGCAGCCAGTCGCAGTGCAGGAAGCAGGCCCGTAGCCAGGATCTTGTTTCGGAGGGCGGGGGGCACTTGCTGAAAACCTTGACTACTTGAAAAAACACCTATTTTCATTATTTATTTTTGGTAAAAACACCTATTTCACAAAAATTTCGGGGGCATTTCAGCCACGGGCCTGGCAGGAAGTGATTTCGACAATCATAAATTTGAAAAACAGCAGAAGTAGAGATATCGACGAAATCCAAAAACGGTCGCGTTTCGTGCGTGCCGGGTGCAACCAGTTTTGATATCGCCCTTAAAACTCGCTGACGAATATCTCGAACTATGGGCAACTTTCGTGATCTCTAAAGAATGGGCATGCCGTAAATTGGCACGCACTACAACCTTGTAATATAAACACCGTCCCTCAAGTCAATAATTAAAAAGAGAAATAATGATTTTTGTTAATTTGTCGCAACCGCATTAGTTCAGGTGCGGCAAAGTATTTGCCCCTCGACGTCGAGGTCGTGTGCGAAAACTACAGGAGCCATAATGTCATAGGATTTTCAAAACAATTCTGTATTGTCTAAGAAAACACCCTGTATTTTTTTCTCTCCCTTTTGTTGTCGAGAGTGTACGCGTCGAGGCGTTGTGTGTGCGAGTGTGTACGCGTCATCATTTTCGTATTTTTGTTGTCTTTCTCTTTTTTAACACGAAAGTGTTTTATGCCGGGGTTCAACAAGGCTTTAGTGACGTATTTCCGTCACGGATATGACATTGATAAAAAGGACGCTAACGGATGAGAAAGAATAATTTTAAAAAAAGTTCCCCGCCGGTAATCAAACTTGCGACTTCTTAACCCGCGACGATAATCGCCCGGCGCTCTGTCGACTAAGCTATCGAGCCAAGTGCACGCTACTCAGGATGGAAACAGAACGCATAGGGACGTCGCGTCATATCGTGTCGGGCGCGTTCAAAGTCGTTAACTGGGCGAGCACGCGGCCGCCTGAGCGGATAGGGGTCGGTGCGGCCATTGAAGGTTCAGTCCGCCGTTCTCTTTGGAAGCCATGCAGACGCTGGCGATAATTGGAGACGGCGTACAAGGTCAACAATGCTGCTCCCCAATGCAAGACATTTAGGACACCTTCACGACAGAATAAACACCATAAATGCATCAACCCATGAGACATTTCTCCCAACACAGGAGAACATTTATCTTGATGAATTTAAAAAAGTCACAGTTTCACCGCAACGGCGAAGCATTGATGCAATAGCAATAAATTGGAACGTAACGCGAAGAACGGAAAGCAGCTCGAAATTGCCAGAGCGTCGCTCGAGCCCAAAGGACGCACGAAAAAAAACGCACACAGGACGAGCGCGAACTAATGCGTGACAGCTCGACACTTGAAGCGCACTGCTCGCACTTGAAGCAGGACGCACGAAACGAACGAACAGGTACACACAGGACGAGCGCGAACTAATTTTCACAGCTGTTACTTATTTCTGTTTGAACAGCGCGCTCCTTTCGCAAACGCGGCCGCTTCAGCGAGCGAAGTGACCTTCGTACGCTCTGTGACTTCAGCGCGGACATTGCGGGGAAAGCACAAGACATGCAACCTCCTGCTCCAACCCCCCGGCCGCCCCTTCTGTCCGTCGGGATAAGCGCACGAAGGCGACCACGCCCTGTAGGGCGAAGAGCAACGGTGTTCGCAAGAGCGGGGCGACGATCTTTAAAGCGCGCCAGGCGTGCGCATTGCGCCGTCTATGTGGTGACTAAGAAAGCATGCTTACGTAAATGGTGTATATAAGTAGCTTGCCGTTAGCAGGCTTAAAGACGGCACTGTTCGTGGCCTAACCGTCTAACGTCGCGCGCTGCGAAGCGAGAGGTCGCCCGTTCGATTCCGCGCGTCGGAAAGTTCTTTCCGAATTATTTTTGTGGCCTATATATATATATATATATATATATATATATATATATATATATATATATATATATATATATATATATATATACGGTGCATGACGGCGGCGACGGGGACGGCAAAAACCAGCTGAGACTGTCCATATATTTGCTATCGCAATAATAAAGCCCGTGAAATTTGTAGCAGACATAATCGCACCAGTTCTTGCAAACATATTTAATACGTGTTTAACTACAGCAACACTTTGGCAGCAGCGGCGACGACGGAAGGACGACAACTAATCAGCTATTCTGAAATTTTGCACTGTCCGGCACTTTGCTGAAATCCCCTCTGACAAGATTTGCTTGCTCGCTTTGGGACGACCAGCTGCTCAAGATTTTTGTAGACGACTTATTGTCGTTTTGCATTCTTCCTGCTCTGATTTTCGCCAGGACGACTTACGCCGACCATTCCATCTACCTTTGCTTGCTGCAAGCTGTTTTGCGATCCTTCTTCGGTGGTATCTACCTTCATCTCGGGTGGCGGTACCTGCCGCCGCTGTTCCTGCACGGTTTTCACTGTGGCAGCAGAGGCGACGACAGAAGGACGACAGCTAATCAGCTATTCTGCAATTTTGCAGGTTGGTTGGAAAATCTCATTACTATAATAATGTACAACATACTGAAAAACCAAAAATACGCGTACCTTCAAGGAAAAAAGTAAGGACAGGACAGAGGCGACGACACTTTTTTCCTTGAAGGTACGCGTCTTTTTGGTTTTTCAGTAAGCATGTACCAACTAGCCCAACAAAAAGTTCTATTAATGTACAACAGTTTTGAAGTTGTTGCTGTTGCCGCCAAGAGTGCCGTCTCTATCGCAATTTGAGTGCTCCGCCACTAACCTTTGTGCTTCCATAGCTTGTACACTGGGTTTCGTTTTCCATTGTGCTCTGTTTCTTTTGAGGCAATGAACAATAACAACCCTTACGCCTCTGCGCAGTGTTGATATGTTTTCTGCTTTTACGTACATGTGTTATTCAAATAAATCTTTTCAGTTGCGAGTCAGCGCTCGTCCGTGCCCCTTCTGTTCTTACCGTCTTCGTCGTTCCTCGCGCTGTATACAAACATGCTGCTGTACCAACTAGCCCAACTTTCAATACTGTTGCAATAACAACCCTGATGGCAGAAAAGCAGCCTACTAGCATCAAGGGTGGTAAAATCTTAAATAAACTGGTTGCTAGACTTGGAACGTTCGCGACTGACTTAAGGAAAGATCTCGCCAAGTTTGGAGCTTTGGGAACTGAAAAACACGCCGAACATGCAGGAATCAGAGACTCGATAACTTTCATGAACGAAGGATTTGAGTCCTTCAGAAAAGATGTAGAGACTTTCCGACAGGAGCTAGGAAGCGTGAAATCTGAGAATGAGCGCTACCTCAAGGAAAAAGAACAACTGTCGAAAGAACTTCACAAGTATAATAGAGAAATTGTGCAGCTTAAACAGTACTCCAGAAGCATGAATGGAAATACAGGGCCTTCCACAGCTTTGGGGTGAGGACCTAAGCAAAACACCAGCTGACATTGTCGACTTCTTGGGCATTGAAGTGAATGCTCGTGACATCGATGTTGTATATCGAGTACCGTCTAAAGGCAGGGAAAATAGAAAACCGAACTTTGTGGCGAAGTTTCTCACGCGAACTGCCCGAGACAAGTTTTTGTCAGCTGCGAAGAAAGTAAGGTTAAGTACAAATCAGCTGGGACTTAGTGAGGATCAACGCGTGTACATAAGTGAGCATCTATGCGTTGAGAACAAAGTCCTTCTAAGCAAAGCACGACAAGCCAGGCGCGAGAAATGTTGGAAGTTTGTCTCGGTGTCGCAGGGTAAGATTCTCATGAGAAAAACAGAAAATTCGCCTGTCTTGCATGTCACCTGTGCTGCGGACCTGGAGCAAGTCGTGTAGACATATATAATGAGTAGAGTCAAATTTGCCACAATGTTTCTGGTTTTCAAATATAATAGTACTAAAATAATATCCACGAATTTCGCCTCTGATATGCACCTACAAGATGTATTGAACAAAGTCACTATATGTATCAAGACTTCGACTTTTCTATATTGTTTGCAAATTACTTGCAGATCACGATGTTACTATAATGCTTGCGCGAAACATTCCCGTTCTCCATCATAAGGGTCAAGTATAAGCACTACATTATCATTTTGCCACTTCTGGTGTTGGTAATACCCACGTTGCCGTTGGTAGCGTTACCCAACTGTAAACAACTGGTTATATAACACATATGCGGCTCTTCAACATACATGAGTGCGTATAAAATTTACACAAATATTTAGCGTGATTTTGTAACGAGTCGCTCAGTAAAAAAGAATTACGCCACAGTCACCTTCCCTCCGCATACTTCGCATAACATCGACTCCCACGGTACGTGGAATCTGCCGAATATTTGTTCATCTTTATGTTCGTACTATGCTGTTCTTTTTTCGCACCCTGTGTGTGAAAATACTAAATGTGTTACGAAGCTACTGTGCATAAACGTTTCTCTGTGTATGCATGTGTTTTTTTTTTCATTTTCATGGTTCCAAATGTAATTGATTTTTACTTCAAGGTATTTGTAATAAATATACTCGCAGCCTACCTCTGTTTTATACAGCAATGAATGCCCTATAGAAAAGTCCGACTGCATTAAATTTACTGCTAGTTGACCGGAGGAACACGCCTTTAACGTTTCTGCACATTAACGCGCAATCAGCACAATCTAAGGAAGACGACCTAATTACTTTCCTTGAAGCCTTTAGTTTCAAATTTTCAATTCTCATGTTTACGGAAACATGGTACCGAAATGGCATAGATACTATTGATATTGAGGGCCATAACCTGGTTAGCAAAAACAGAGAAAAACGAAGAGGGGGGGGTGTCTGCATTTATGGCAATAATGATATCACATGTGAATATTGACTGATTGGGTTTTATGTTATGATGATATTGAAATACTTTCATTGATGTGTGAAAACTTGGTGTTCTCTGTAGTATACAGGCCACCAGATGGAAACATTAGCAGTCTTTTTCAGTATCTTGAGAACCTTTTTTTTACATTTATAAACAACGAAGAATACACATTAGTTATCGGCTGTGGTTTAAACATTGATAGGTTAGAGAACATGACAAAGCGCTCATATCTATTGGCTCTCCCGGATTCAAATTTCATTTCTAATAACATTTCAATTCCTACCAGAATTACGACGACAAGCGCAACATTAATCGATTTGTTCTTAAAAACGCTCCAACTGAAGAGATATATTCCGGTGTTCTTAATACATCATTAGGTGACCATCAACCCATATACCTTGTTTTGGCCAGACATCTGAAACAAAAACACAGCACTTCACCAAAAATAAAATTTCAACAAATAAATTCAAACTCACTTTTATGCTTCCGAGATGAAATTAACTCATTCAGTTGGGAGGATGTATTGTCGTCTTCTTCACGTGACATAGCATATAACTGAAAAACCAAAAAGACGCGTACCATCAAGGAAAAAAGTAAGGACAGGACAGAAAGGGCGTCACTCGCAACTGTCCTTTCTGTCCTGTCCTTACTTTTTTCCTTGATGGTACGCGTCTTTTTGAGTTTTCAGTAAGCATGTACCAACTAGCCCAACAAAAAGTTCTATTAGCATATAACTCTTTTGTAGATATCTTATGCTCAGTATATAAAAACACTTCCCATACAAAACCTTGAAAAAACCTAAATGTACCCGCAAACCATGGATAACCACTTCCATCCTTAAAATGATAAAAGAAAAAAAAAGACTTTACAACGCATTCTTTACAGGACGTGACCCAGCTGCTTTTAAGGCTTCCAAAGTATACCGAAATAATTTTAAGAAGCCTCAGAGACAATCTCAACGCAACTACTATTTCACTATGTTTGAAGGTGTGACAAACGCGAAGGAGATGTGGAACAGGATAAATGCTGTGATATCTGCAAGGCAACCGGAAAACAACATTGATGAGCTTACAATATGTGATAATGTATACAAAGGAGCAGCGTTGGCAAACAAATTTATTTAGTATTTTACTACGCTAGTAAATAGTACATATGATGCTGAAACGTTGAACTACCTGCCCCCTTCTGCAAAGAATTCCCTATCTACCGCGCCAACAAATGAGCATGAAGTAATTAGTATATTTACACATTTAAAAATAAGAGTGAAGACGCCGATGGCCTAAAACTACAGCCTAATATTTTTGTTATTGATCTCCTCAGTCCGTGTTTGACACAAATTTATAATCTCGCTTTGAGCAGCAGAACTTTGGTTTGGGCGAGCTCGTTCATCGTCGAACTTGTTTGGGGCAGCGCTAATGAACACACGGACAAAGACACATAGTACACGCCACGCGCGCGGGCTTACAACTGAACTTTATTGCTTTTACCAGTGCATTTATATGTGTCATAATAGCTCGTTGTGACAGCTATGCTTTCCCAGAACTAAGAAGAAGCTTGCTTTGAGTATCGGTATTTTTTTCCTCACCGCATGAAACCCGCCAAAGTAACAGTAATATATAAGGGGGGAGAGGAAAAAAAATCCGCAGCCTATCCACGGGGTGAATGATGATGAGTGGGGCGAAGCTCCGGAGGAAATCATCGGTAAACCGTGAATACTCCGAGCGAAAGTGAAAGCGCGCCAACAGCGAGCAGATTTTATTACAACGGTCCCCCTAGCGTACGTCGCCGCACTAAATCGAACGATTGCCTTCCACCAATGGCACGCGCCATATGTGAATCTTCCCTGGACATAATCAACGACGTGAGATCGGGCGCGTTTATACTACAGGGTCGATGAGAGTCATGGCGAGTTGAAGCTCACTTTAATTTTACATGTACGCTGAGAAGTTTTGTTGTTTAATCACGCACAGGAGAAATATCACACAGGCACTACCTTGGAGGTCAAACTCCAGTGCCTATATATACGGGATGGTCAGTGAACGGTTGTGCAGCGCAAGCAGTCAGTTTTTTCAATCAAGAAACTCGCTAGCAGACGCTGCCTGCGTCGGCCTTGCGAGGCGAGAGAGGGAGGGCGGGATGACTAGAGCACGCATATGCAACGCAGCGAGCGCGGAGCGTCGGCGTCGCGATGCGAGAAGGGGGGGGGGTTACTCTACCGATCGGCGCTCTCCCGTTGCCGATCGGGCGAGGTGGCTACATACTACTACTACAGAGGAGGGAACGACCCGTACCCTAAGGAGCTTAGCCCCTAATAATCTTGGTAAATACAGGCCAATCTCAATACTGCCAGTGTTCTCAAAGGGTCTAGAAAAGATTATTTTTTATTAGGCTGTCAAGCTTTTTCGACAAACATCAAATTATAGCACCATCACTATTTGGTTTTAGGCCTGGCCTCTAAACCCAAAGTGCACTGCTTCATCAAAAGGAATTAATATCAAATAATATAGAAGCGAAAAGATTCGCAATAGGTGTCTTCATAGATTTCTCCAATGCCTTCGATACCATAGACCATGTAACATTACTGCAAAAGTTAAAAAACTATGGCATTCGCGGTGTCGTGTTATACTTAATTGAAAGTTACCTGACCGACCGACACCAGTGTGTGTCAATAATGAAGGAATTATCCCCGCTAGCAAGAATAAAACATGGCGTGCCACAGGGTAGCATACTCGGCCCACTTTTGTTTATTATGTACATAAACGACATCACAAGAATAGACACATCGATATAATATGTTATTTATGCAGATGAGACAAGCTTGTTTTCTTCTGGAACGAATATCGACAATATCATATCATTGGCTCATATCATATCATATTAGGCAGACTGTACACTTGGGCAGTAAAAAACTTTTTACGAATTAACTGCTCGAAAACTTAAGGTGTTATTTTCCGAGCGAAATCTACACCATGTCCTATACTTAACTTACTGTGCTTAAATAATGTGAAAATAGAATTCTCGCCCTCTGCAAAGAAGCTAGGAGTTGTGTTTCACGAGCACATGTCTTGTGAGCATCACACCGATTACATAATAGACTTTATCGAGTAGTGGGGATGCTATGGAAATGTCAAGGCATATTACCAGAACAACAAAACGTTATGTTATATCATGCCCTATTTTCTCCCCACTTGCGCTGTTATCATTTAGTTTGAGGTACCGGGACTAAACAATCATTACATAGCTTAATCACGTCACAAAAAAACGCTGTACGTTCCATCTCAGGTATTTCATACAATGCACATACGTCTGAATCCTTTGTAAGATTCAAGATCTTAAAACTAGAATTTTTCTATGATACTCTCTCTTAACAACATGTAGATCAGAACTAATCCGTAAGAGCCGCTATACACGTACATTAGCAAACTTAACTGTAAATCCATCTACACGTACAACGAAACATTGTTAACTGGCACACTCCACGACCGCGTACAAACTATGGGTCACAACTACTACAGTATTGCCTACCCAATGTCAAACAAATTCAAACTAAGAGACGATACTCTTCGTGTAATGCCTAAAAATTCTATTTTAAGTATGGTGTCTTCTAATGTTTCGTTTTCTAATGGAAATACATTTTGAATGTTGAGTGGAATACATCTTGACTGTGGAAATGCATCTTGATTTTTTTGCAATGTGAGTTCAAATATTTACCTCAACTAACCGCCTTCTGTACCGCCCGTTGCTGCCATTGTATCGGGGTGGCGGAGCTTGTCAAGCTGCAGATATTGCGACTTTTACCCTGCTATCCTCACTCTAAATGGTACTTTTTTTCCTTCTTCTTGTTCAACCTGTTAATTATTATAATTGTATCGATTAGGGTGAAAATAAACCAAATCTCAAACATTTCCAATAAAAATGCAAATAGCCGAGGTAGCAGTGCTTTTTAAAAAGGGGAATCGAAATGAATTAGGCAATTACCGCATGTCCAACACATGTCCAAGTTTGTTCACTGCGAGGTAGGAATCGTGTATCAGATCCGCTGTCGTGTGGTAGATCTTACATAGGACAGAGTGGAAGGTGCTTGAATATTCGTTTGGGAGAACACAAGCGTTCATTAACACAAGACACGCATTCTCATTTAGCAGACCATTGTCGGGAGTGCGGGTGTACCCCGCACTTTAATGATACCATGATTCTTTCCAGGCACAAAAAGCAGCTTGCCTGAGAAATTATCGAGGCCTTCCACATTAAAAGACGCTACGAAAGATGCGTAAGCCAGCCATCGATAAAGCTTTGGGATAGGGAATACGAGTTTTTGGTGAGCACGTGCGGCAATGTGACTTAAAATTCGTTGTGCGCATGCTATGTTAAGGCGCAACAGCCATGAATGGTCTTTTCGTTTTAAATACGAATGCATTTCTTAGTCGGGGCATGTCAGGCGTCTGTCGGTGCCCGCGCGCCGGCAGGTGTTATCTCTCCGCTCTCACTCCCTCTCTCATAGCAACAGCTGCGGGCGCGCGCGCTTATCCTCGCCCCTAGCAACCGGAGTAGGTGGTGCGGGCGGAGTAGCGGAGAGTGAGTGGAGAGGAGGAACGTGCTCTGGCGTGTGAGGGCGCTTGCATCGCGGGAGCTCGGCGGAGCTCCCGCGTGTGTGGAGAGAGTGTAGGAGCGGGTAGGTGCAGTGCTTCGCCGCTCCTTCTCTCGCCGTTCGCTCTCTCTCCTCCCTGAGCCACCGCCTCAATGCAGTGCGTTTGAAACGCGTTTAGCGTTAGTGCTGCCTTGGCACAGCCTGAAAACAGCGCGTTCTAAACGCGTTTACGCTGCATTGAAGGCGGTGGCAACATCCCTGAGGTGATTACGAACGCACGTAGGAAGCGTTCGTTGAAAGAGGCGCCCATAAGGGAGACACTTGAGCGCGTCGATGTGTCCAGCTTTACGCCATTAAAATTACTACGCCGTGTACTCTCGGCGCAAGAAATGCATTCGCATTTCCTCACGATTCCCTTCGGGGAGGTGGAGGCATTTTTTTTTGTTTAGAGTACAATTCACGTGACTCGATAATTTCTTCTTGTTTACTTTTTCGTGTTTTTTGGAATAAAAATTCAGTGAAGAGTCAGCGCTTGTCGCGTGTACTTCTGTCCCATGTCCCTTTTTGTGAGCGCTGCACAGTCCTGAGTGTCAATTACCGCCCTGCATCCATATTACCTATATTTTCAAAACCTCTCGAAAAATAATTCATTGTAGGATCTCGAATTTTGTAGAGACCTTCAATATATATACACCACATCAATTTGGGTTCCGGAAGAACAGATCAACAGAATTGGTTTGGTTCATCAGAAGGAGCATATCATAACGAAATTTGAAAGCAAGAAAATAGTAATTGGTTTATTTATTGATTTTTGCAAGACTTTTGACTTGGTAAATCACAAAGTATCTTTAGGTAGCTTAGATCATTGTTAAACCATTTTCAGGTAAATAATTTTGATTTGTTTGGTTGTTCCTCAGCGAAGCTTTGATTCATGTTTGTAGAAGAAAATTAATTTGGTTTATCTTGGCGTTGTATTTTTTATGCTTTTTTCAGGCTGTTGTGTATTAGTTTTAGTATGCACTAATGATATGCTTTCACTTGTTAATTGACTGCTTTTCTTTGCTGTTGGCCACAAGCCATACATCACGACGATACGAGAAACAGCGCAACACACAGGACAGTGAAAGAGACGGACCAAGCGCTGACGGCCTGCGGACGATTCAAGTCGCGTGTAGGCAGCTTTTTCCCGTTGTTCTCTATCTGTAAGATACACGGTGGAAATAAAGATTTGATTTGATTGTCAGGCGTTCTGTCAAGATTCCTGGCTCATGCAACTGCACACCATTGAGACAGTGCACATTCCATCGTTGACCTAATTACATGCCCCCCGTGTAAAATATCAGTAACTGCACTATACCGAACATCAACTTCAGCTGAGTAAAGATTTGTCTTGGCCGAATCATGTAACCCACATTATTCTTTCAGCTAACAAAATGCTCGGTTATATTCGCCGCATTCTCTTCATGGCGGAATCACACTAAAATTACTAGCCTCAAAACACGCTTCTGCGACCTATACTTGAATTTGCTTGTGATATCTTTGACCCTTACCAATCAAATCTCACTGAGGCTCTCGAATCTGTTCAGAACCGTTCTCTCATATTTATTCTTTGAGGTTACTTACGCCTCACTAGCGTTTCGTCACTAAAATCTAAACTAAAACTAGTACCTCTTGCCGTCAGCGTGCCGTCAGCGGGCCTCAATGCGCAGTCGCATTCAAGTAGCGTAACACTTTTGGCGATAATGAAATGGAGGCAATGCTGACGCATAGATCACCTGATTCGATTATTTTCTTGGCCTCAAGAATTAGACGTACTGATTTATCGGGGCTTCGGCCGACTACCGCGCAGGCGCTAAAGTCAGGAACGCAATGACAATCTCGGCAGTGTATCGCGAAGTGGCCCACTCTGCCATTTCTGACATTATTATTATGCTGTCTTAGCCTGTCATTTAGGCATTGTTCGGTCTGGCCTATGTAACTTCTACCTCACGACAAGGGGATCTCGTAGACCACACCCTTGTGACAGCTTACATACTTGTTCTTGTGGTTCACAATGCAGGCCGGAGCTTTCCTGAGGAAAAACTTTCCAGGCTCTGCAATATGACTAACCCTTTCCTACTAACGCCTATTGGCTATATTCGCCTAGGTCTACAAAATAATTGGTCATATGAGTCGGCGCATTCGAAAACTGTGAAAAGGGCTATAGCTAAACATTGCCTATAGTCTGCCCTTGCAAGGTCGTGCTCACACGTTATGCAGAAGGGTTTTCAAAACCAATTGGATCGATTGTCCTGAGCTGGTGTCCCTCACACGCTCCTTATCGCCGTAGCCGAGTCGCTCCTCCAGAAGTTCAAGAGTGAACACCATGGTCCTGGGGTAGAGCAAGAGCGGAGAACAGTGGGACCTGAGGTCGTAGCGTATATGCACCGGGTGGCACAAAACCTAAAAAAGGTTGCTAGCAGACATGGTGTGCCGATTGCTTTCTCTACGCCGCGGAAGCTGTGTTAGCTATGCCCATGGGAGCAAAAAAGGTGGTTGCGGCAAGAAGTAAGCCAAGTCGTACACAAAATGCTCCACCGGTGTTATCTATGAATTTCTGCTATCCTGCGGCAAGACGTATGTTGGCCAGACGGGAAGGTGCGTGAATGAGCGTGCGCGGGAACACGAGCTTTCACTAAAAGGTAAAAGTGGGGCACATTTGCCGACCTACTGCAATTCACATAAGTTTGAGCCGTGCTTGAATAAGATTCAGATTCTAGGTAGAAGCGGTGACACCACGGCTCGAGAATTGTTGGAGGCATTTCATATAAAAGCACGAGGTTCCATGTGTATCAGTGATACGTCATCGTCTCTATCGCAGGCAGAGAGCAAGTTCATAGCTCGCAGGTTGCGATTAGGGTAGTATGCGCTCGCTGTGTGTCTAGTTTGCTGCGCATGCCTGTGCCTATATATTTCGATGCACTTCTCTTGAATAAACAGTCGAATGTTTGCTCTCCGCTGAACCCTTCTTTCGTTATTTCATTGCGCAAAAACAGCCATACTCTTGTGGCTTGTAATTGAATGTGTACCAGGGACTGTCAAGTGAAAATTAAAGGCTGCCAAGAGCATTCACTAAAGTTTCCGTAATATTGCAACGTATCGCAAGAGTTCAAACACGACCACTGGTTTATTGTGGGCAAACGTGTGCCCAGAAAGTAAGCCCGAAAATGAAAAAGTCCGCTAAAGCATTCCACAGAGGTTTCTCTTCCTCAGCACACTTCTGCGAAACCTCGCAGGTGAGCGCCACTTTCTCATGCCCGTGAATGAGAGGCATGCGCCGTGCTACCACAAGAACGAGCAGGCACGAGACATTGTAGAGGCTTACACAGCGGCTTGCTGGTTTTCTTGGTAGAAATCTTGTTGGAAGCAGCATGCGGCAATATTTTAGGTTCCAGTTTTCTGAGCACAACAGTGATATAACTTATACACTTATCAGCTTCAGTTTCAGTGGAACAGGGCTGGAAAAGTTGAAGTTAGTGCTTTTTTCTGACCAGCTAATGGAACTAACAGACAGTCAACATGAGCATCCCTCAGTTTGTAGGCATATGAGTGTACATCTCATTCCTAACAACGAGCTCCTGTTCACAGGTCCTATAATTAATGCGTCTGCCTCTACACCTGATATATTACATGCTGTGTGATGGAGTGATTTGGTAATGATGCCCACTCTTCAGAAAACAAAGCTCCAGTCTGTGTCTCCAGAGGCACTCAGATTTTGCCTCTGTGATTGGTGCATGCATACTCCAGATTATTTAAGAGAAGTTGAGAAAAGAGTGTGCCACACTGACCTCTACTATTTTGACAAAAATAGATATGGCGCAGAAAGGATGGGGCCAAGGTGAAGACAGGAACTAACAAACTCGAGCCTCAACTTCCAAGAGTTTATTAACAGAAACCATGTTATTTTTGCATGCTTCCGAACAAGGAAACTTCATTGCAGATATAGTAGTATGGATGAAATACATCATGAGCCAGTGATCTAACAGATTCGAAAGACATGCACCAGAAACTTCGTTGACCTGAGCTGTAAAATTATGCCCGCACACTAGAACACGTGCCCAATACAAGATCAATTTGAGTGATAGGCAAAAGAGGCAGCACACAACCTAAACTCGACACGTCTACAAGCTATGTTTCAAGAACATCACTTCTTTGTCCCTTAAATTTAGTGGTATTCCGGTAACGCACTGACTGCCTACCTTTTTATTAGGAACGCTTAATTGTCTCCCTTTCTGTGCGGCTACTTGCTCTCCTTAGAAAAGTGGTTTGGCTGAAGTGTTGCGAAAAACCACAGCGCTTGCAGTGGCCTGGCAAGTACCCGCCCATGTTGCTGCAGACCGCCAAGCAGTGCTATCTTGCACGATGGTTGATACACCGGTCTGTTTGTCCATTTATACACCCTACCGAAGCTTAGGGGGGCGTATACCCTACCGCAGCTTTCGCCGTTTGAGAGCGCACATTCTAAGCTAATTAAGAGAGCAAGAGCTATAACATGCCTCAATTCAGCATAAATGAAGTCATCATCTTTTTACAGGGCACCATCTTTTAACACGAAAGTGTTTTATGCCGGGGTCCACCAAGTACATCCGTCACGGATATGACGTTGATAAAATGGACGCCAACGGGTGAGAACCCACGAACCCACGCCGCTGCGGCCGCGACGGCAAGTGCCTGACGCCCTACCGTCTAAGCTAACTCGGGAGATGCTAGACACGGCGCGAACGCGCCTTATATCTTTCACACATTCCCTCTCGCAGGGTGCTCTCTGTTGGCGGTGTAGGTAGGCGGGGCGGTGCGGGGCGGGGCGGCGCCGCAGTCTGTGAGATGTGAAAAGAAGTAATGCTTCACGATCGACACTTACTAGCGCTTACTTCGAGATTGCACGCGATATTGGAAGTGATGGTTAAAGCGTCTCGATACCAGAGAGGTAGACTGGCCGCGCTGGCGTCGCCGAGGCACCCTTGACGCAGTTACGTTCTTTGCCCTTGGCTTCGTGTTAGCGTGCGTCGGCTCATCGGAGTAGTGCAACTTCCACGTGTACCAACGGGATTTCTCCGCCGCCGACTGCTTCAATTGCGAGAGCACCGACTAACAAAACTGCTGCAATATGCGTTGCAGAAAGGACGCGATTTCGACGGGCGAATGTCGTGCCTTGGTGGAGCGAGAGCAGCGCCTGCGAGACAAAGGCCAGCGGGACGCACGCGTTTGCGGCTCAGGCTACTAACCTCTACCTCCCGTGTTGCTGAAGCGCAGTGTGTGTTATGTATGCATGAGCACAGGCGTCGGCTACCCATTACTAGAAAGCGCACACCGTGCCGTTTCTCTCCTTAATTGACGACGCTTTGAAGAAGTGCATGCCGGGTACCAGTGTTGATTATGAGCTTGTTGATATCATCCTTACGCGGGATTCACGATTCGCTGTGTCCAAATATATGTTCACACCGTCAGCTACCACAACGGTTTAATCATGATCATGGGCGTTCGTCGTCGCGATAGAGACATGCTGTCAACACGGGTGCATCCACGCCAAACGGTGCTGTAGCTGCCAAACACGAATAGACATTGTACAAGCTCTCATATATCACTACACAATAAGCACTACTTCTGTGAAGACACGTTTCACTTTCGTGTTATACCGATTCCTATGACGGAGGGATCAGCCATGTTTTTTTACAGGATCCAATAATCAGATTAGGAGACTGAAAGACGCTCGATTTTATCCCTCAGTTATCACAGGTGTATGTGAAAGCCTCTTGGAAAAGCTGGAACGAGGTAATAAAATGCAGGAGCCAAAAGAAAAAATGAGTATGCACGTAATACTTTATGTTCATGACTCTCCCAATATAGAGAAGACCGCAGCCAGATACAGTGCGTGCATTGTGTTCTCCGCTCCATGCAAACTGGCCATGATTTGCCCTTTCATGTGAAATCAGTAGCTGGCTGCATGTTCCAAGAAGCGCGCTATGCGACAAACTGAATATGTCAGCAATGTGATCTACAATATTCACCTAAGCTGCGTTAGGGTATACATCAAACAACGGGCCGGTGTTTCAACGATCGTGCGAGAGAGCTTCGCTTGGCGGTCAGCAACAATATGGGCGTACATTTGAAACGTCACTGCGAGCACTGTGGTTGTGTGCCATACTTCAGCCAAACCACATTTCTAAGGAGAGCAAGCAGCCGCACTGAAAGGGAGACAATTGAGGCGTTCCTAATAAAAAGGCAGGCAGTCAGCGCGTTAGCGCACGATCACCAGATTCAAGGGACAAAAAAGTGATATTCTTGAAACATAGCTTGTAAACGTGTGTTTAGGTTGTGCGCTGCCTCATTTGCCTATTACTCCGATTGATCCTGTAATGGACACGTGTTCTAGTGTGCTGGCATGATTTTACAGCTCAGGTCAGTGCAGTTTCCGGTGCATGTCTTTCGAATCTGTTGGATCACTGGCTCATGATGATTTGTTAGTTCATCCATGTTACGGTATCTGTAATGAGGTTGCTTTGTTCGGCAGCGTGTATGAACCAGTGTGGTTTATTGTAATTAACAGTTGGAAGTCGGCGTCTGAGTTACACTTCGCGTGTCTTCACTTCGTCCCCGTCCTTTTTGCGCCATACCTATTTGTCTCAGGTAATGAACCAACTAGCTCAATGACGAGTTCTGTTGTACCGTTATAAATTTTGCTATACCTTATCGTACGGCACAAATTCGAACTGCTTGTACAGTGCTTTGTCAACAAGCTTCAATTTTCATTTGTTTGTTTTAGAAATTAGCATCTGACCTCATCGCACACCACGACCTCTGAGTTCAATTAGTGTCCATAGTCAGTAATGAACCAATTTTAAATATTCTTTCAGTAAAATGATAACTTTTGATGCCTGTTTTTTTTAACTCTGCTGGTCCCCATGCTGCGTGATTCTGGCTCACTGAGCGCTTCTATATTTAACGCGTTTTCGTTGCAAAACAGATTTAGTTGTCCCCGACACTTGGCAGATCTAATAAACTTTTCTCATTCAAATAAAACATGGATACCAGACATGCCCAGCCAACCTTATCTGAGCAGACTGTACTTTTGTCAAAGGGTTCGTATAGGTCCTTGAAAACTCTTGAATTGAAAAGTACATTTTCAAGGCTCTTGAAGGTCCTAGAGTTGCATTATGTCCTCGAAAACTCTTGAATTCTGGGACCAGTGCAGTCTAAAGTCCACATTGCGACCTACTTTCTTCTGTAGATTGGCATTGATGCAGCAAACTGCATTTCAGCAGCAATACGTCGTGGGAGTTTGCATGTATATTCTGTTTGTTCATAACTTGACATATCGTTAATTTCACCCCTCACCTGTTAGTTCATCTTGTCTCGCTTTCTCTCTGTCTCTTTCTCTACGTCTTACGACTTCACTCTTGTCTCCTGCGTTTATGCTGCTTTTTCTCCCTGACAAGCGAGCGGTGCATGTGGTTAGTACACCGTAATGATGTCAAGCCTTGCTAATTCTGGAGAAGCCTCGGCACCTGTCCTGAACATTTGCTGTGTGTTGGGAACTGATGGCATCAAGGTTAGACTTTCTGCAGTATATAATTGTAGTTAAAACTTTAACAGAACCTTATTTTACGTAGTTCCAAATCTAAACTTAAAATAACAGAGAGCTGAGCTAGTTGGTAAGCATTCATGCTAAAAGGATAGGGCGTGCAAACACGGACACAAGAAAGAAGTCAAGACATCACAAACGCCGCAAATCCAATCTAAGCAAAAATGTTGCATTCCCCGGCAGGTACTCGTAAGGTTCAACGTTGTTGTCAACCCAAATTACTTAAAGTAACTTGGAAACAACACCGATTTAACAGTTTTTCTGAAATGAGTTAGTCAAGAAAAGTGCTAATTTCTTTCTATTTTTTACACAGATTGAACTTTTTCTTGAAGTGCAGGCACTAACGCTATTGCATTAAAACGTCTGTCACCCATAGTCACGAGCCTGGCTTTATTTTGACAAGGTTACATGCCACCCACTTGCACGGAACAGTGGCCTCAACAGTTGCGCTGTTTCGTACCAGATATTGCAACAAGGTGGTGGTGGTTTATTGTTCGTGACAATGTACCCACAAGAACCCTGCTGTGTGCTTTTGTTATATCACGATTGATGTGATAGATGACACCGATCGTCTCCTCGCAACTTTCTTGCTTGTCCTGCTCACATTATCACTGCATTCCTTCTCCCCGTCTGTATTTTGGCTGCATGTCATATTTCACGTGACTGTCTACCTGGCCTGCATAGCCTGCACCACATATGTGAGGCTCAATGTTCGCTACACCTGAACATACTTTTCACACGAGCATGCGTGGGTTAGCGGCAAAAACAATGCCATGATAAATTTGGGGTGTCTCTGCGTTACAATTTTAAGTTTCGAAGGACTGAAAGACCCCTTTCTCGATTTTACCAACTTCCTCATTTAACAAAGTAGTTTGAGCGTGGTGATGGCTTCGTTAAATTGAGTTTCAACTGTATATGTATAAGTGCGATAAATTTAGCAGCAACTTGAAACATTGTTATAGTAAAAAAAATCCTGGTTTGCATGCGACTTTTAAGTCCTTGATACGTGAAAGGCCCTTGAATATCGTTGAGTTTTCTCCTTGGAGCCTTGTACGAACCCTGATTTTTATCATTTAAGATATTGCTTTGTTTGGTTCAGCACTATTGACAATAAAGGATATGCTTTGCTAAATAGTATTGTTTTCTTTATCCAATTGCAGGAACAAGCCCTGCTTACCCCATGCCTGGTGCAGAAGAACATATTGGCGCTTCACCTTGCAGGCAGCTTGTTTTTCAAGGTTCATCACTGCTTGTCGGAATAGCGCACCTTCTTGCGCCATTTTATGAAGTATGAAGTCACACACTTCATCATTCAAGATGTCTGCTACTGTACAATTTAATAAAATAAATTTTGTTGGTGCTTATGACATATTTGCGATGCATCATTCAGGAGGTGTCTTCAAGAACAATTGCTCTGTTGTTCGTGAGCAGCAACTGCTGCTCACCAAAGGAACGTCATTTGAGGAGGCAATTTGCACAGCATTCTTTCACAGCACAGATTCAGTGTGAATGGTCTTACATTTTCTCATTATTGTAAAACACTATGTTAACAGCTGGCCCGTAGGTGCAGTTACGGATGGCTCGTAGAGTACAGATACAGAAGACGGGGCCTTCATTTGTCGTGCTGTAGGCACACTTCTATCATAACGGTTCACTCAATAAGTACAAGCATGGTGTACGAAATCTTCTGTTTTCTAAGTACGACGGCACCTATATCTTGTTGAACGATTTCGACAAAACGCACTGGTCGTCCAACGGAAAGGTCGTTCTTAAGTTACGAAAAAGTGTTCGGTCACAATATACCAGCAAATTGTGTCGTAAATAGGGCCATTTTTTTACCGTGTATATTGAAGCGTTGCTCAACCCCGGAGCAATACGCTAACGAAAGTTCAGCTTGATATTCACATCATCGCACCGTAAAGTGCACTTCGTTTTGGTAATACTAACGTCTGTGCTCTAACATGAGTTCTGACACTACGTTAAATCGTAAGTGACATTTTAGACGCCAGTGTTGTCGACGTGCCTGGTAAGCCCACGATGTGCACACAACTATTCCACTTACAAAGGCATGTCGATCCACCTCTTAGCTCTTGGCTCAAAGCCGAAAAATGCAGCGTAGACAGCTACTCGCTGACTGCTTCGCATGAAACAGATTCCCGCAAGGCATGTGATCTGCCGAATTTTTTGTTTTTAATGTATTTCTCACTGATATTTGCTTTGTACTTGCACCACCCCCCACCCCTTACTCAATGCCCTATGGTAAGGTGCCATGAATAAGTAAATATTTACGCCTTTCGCTCTAGACCCCGTGGTAAGAAAGCGTACACACTGCGCAACTGGAGTTTAAGCAATGTTGCTTTCATTTTAAAGCACCGCGAAAGTTATCTGATGCACATAAATGACATCGAAGTTCGCCAAGCAAGGCATTCATAACCACTATCAATCAGCCGCTACACAAATTCTGTAATTATTTTAATGTAACATCTGTCATAAACCTACAGCACCACGCACTATAATGCGCACGTCTACATACAACGAAAACGCACAAATTAGATGTTCCCACTAAACGAACTAGTTTAGCCGTGTTTCATACTTAAAATCACACTACAGATTTCTGTTTCATGAATCATTCGATCATGATAGCAATGTGTTTCAGTTATTTGCACCGCTGACGCGTATGCATGACTGATTAACAAACAAACAAACGAACGAACAAATAAACAAACAAACTTGAGGTGCAGCCGTACACATATTAATTTTTCTCGCAGGTTGTTCGACCTTTCGCACAATTTTTCTTATACTTATTCTTGTAGTCTTTCTAAAACAGTGTGTTGATTCAACATTGATGTACTTGATGCCTTATGTAATCTTCAAAAGCCTGCCACTGGTATTTGCCAGAGTAGTTAAACAGTTCGAGATAATTTAGATAATTTATTTACTTTAATACCTTCAATGCCCCAAGTTCTTACGGAGCGTTGAGGGAAAATAAAATACGTGGTAGGTAACGACTGTTGGTGGTTGCAGCAATAATTGTCGACAGCTAATTTAAATCCACATACGCATAGAATGGGGACGACGATTACTTTCCGCATTTGAGTGTCGCTATTTATGGTTAAGGAGTGCCGAGAAAGATACAAAAGTATAGCGACGGTGCGAACGCGGCAAGGAGAGCTTACCGATGGGAGGCCAGGTCAACCGCGTAGCCTCTTCTCGTGCGCACCCGACCAAGCCGGGAGAAAGTATCCGGTGTTCGAAAGCGTCTCGCTGGACTCGCCCTCGTCCGGCCGCTCGCCTCGTGTGCTTTTCCGTGTGTTTCCTGCGCCGTTTCTCCCTTCACCAACGTCGCACGAGGAGAGGGCCTCGAGGCTGGGCGGAATTACTGAGAAGGGGGCTCGGACGGGGATTTTTGTTACCGCTGCATCCTGCAACTCCGTCGGCGTTAACGACGTGGCGACCTTGTCTTATTGGCCTCTGGCGTGAACTTGAAAAGAAAAACAAACGTAAATTTTATCCCGAGGCCCCACGTCGCCTAAACGACGTACACGAAGACGTCGCAATCCTGTTGCCCGCTTGTTGGTAATGCGCGTTTGCGCGTAGCAGTGATTCAGCACGCCTCGCATGAAGCACGCATTGACGCGAGTGTTTCCTACGTATGAATCAGGTACAAATATCGCGTAGGCAATAATACATTTGTCCCTCTTCGTCGCGTGCTCAGGAATAAATTGTGGAATGCCTAACTTGCATTCATTTTATTAAAAACGTAATGGGAAACCCGTGACAAGTCGTAGCCAATAGCAAAAACTGTTCAGTCGCGACAGAATAAGACGAGATCAAGTGGCAAATGCCGCAGCGGGAAACTCGTGGCAGTGGGCGGCTCGTTGTTCCTGAGCATGACGAGAGTGCGGACCTGGCCGGCATAAGGTCGACTTTCCGATGCTCTTCGCGATCTTGTTGCTGTGGCCATCGGTCACTTGTGCTAATCCTTATACGCTGCGATTGCACATGACGAATGCGGAACGATAGCTACGCATAATATGCAACTGGCAAGCCAGCTTGTAAAGCCATCTAAAGAGGCTCATAAGACCGCAAAGATTTATCACAATTCTGGCACACTGCAACGCGAAAAAACACACAACGGACGGAACACGAACGACGAAGACGAGCGCTGAACTTGCAACAGCCTTTATTGGAAAAGTGTCAGATATATTTATGCTGTCCGACGCAGACGCCATTTACTACACATGCGTAGGAACGCCAACTCTTTATCAGTTAGTAGCAGAGATTGTACGCTTACACAACTCTCCCCCAGATAGGAAATGCGTTCTGCTTCTAGGATTTCTCGGGTAATTCGCGTTTTGCTCTTCTTAATGACGGAAGTGTTATGTAGCTCGAGTGCGCAATCCTGACACGTTATACAATGACTGGCTATGAAACCTTCAACATCCTTTCCGTCACGCTCATTTTTTACATTGTTCGCATGCTCCCTTAACCTATCGTTTACGCAGCTCCCGGTTTGGCCCACGTACGCTTTTCCGCCCTTGAAAGGGATTTTGTAAACCACGCCTGTGCTTTGTGCCACACACCTGCTGCTTCCTTGCCTCTGGGTCAGTCATTCTGCAGAGCTTAGAGAGCGTGTGTGGTGCCGTGAATAGCACTTTCACGTCGTATCGCTGGGCCACCTTTTTCCAGTTGTGAGAAAGCTTGTGCACATAAGGTAACACAGCCACCTTCTGGCTGCGCGGTGCGCTGGCTTCACAACTTCGTGGGCGATGGCGCAGTTTCTTTAGCAGGCTCTCTGCAACCGAAATGAGGAGGGGCTGTGGAAGCCCAGCGCTGAGCAGTCTTTCAGCTTGACGCTCGAACGATTCTGAACCACAGTGAAGGCAAGCTTTACCAAGTGCGTTCTTGGGGCACGACGTGGCAATAGCTCGTTTATCGAGCTTGGAGTGGGCGGACTTCAAAGGCAGATGTGGTTCGTTAGCACGCGGTTCATAGCACCAGCAGACGCCAACATCGTTCAAGCAAAACCGAATATCTAGAAATTTAATTTGGCCATTTACCGGGAGCTCGTGCGTTAGGCCAAGTGGGCTCATAACTCCTAAAAACAAATCAAGAAGTACTTTTCTGCTTGATTCTTAATTTAATCCTGTCAGGATTGCGCACCCGAGCTACATAACACTTCCGTCATTAAGAAGAGCAAAACGCGAATCACCCGAGAAATCCTAGAAGCAGAACGCATTTCCTATCTGGGGGAGAGTTGTGTAAGCGTACAATCTCTGCTACTAACTGATAAAGAGTTGGCGTTCCTACGCATGCGTAGTAAATGGCGTCTGCGTCGGACAGCATAAATATATGTGACACTTTTCCAATAGAGTCTGTTGCAAGTTCAGCGCTCGTCGTTCTTGTTCCGTCCGTTGTGTGTTTTTTCGCGCTGCAGTGTGCCAGAATTATGTACCAGCAAGCCCAACTCGACTCTTTAACTTATCACAAATACTACTAAAATTGCGCTCTTTTCATTAGCCTAATATGACTGGAGAAACACGAGGAGTAAAATCCGGACATAAATAATCGCTTACCGGGCGACATCATTTATCCATGGCTGTCGCATTTGGTAGCTGTAATGAGGCCTAACAGCGAATAAAATGTGTACATCTTAAGGTTGAAAACATACTTGCAGAAAGATCTGCGGTGTCGTTCTCCTTTCCATCCCTCCCGCTTTTCACTTTTGAAGATTGTCAATTTGTGAATCAAAATTGAGTTGTTATTCTATGTGTGTTAAATTTGCGGTATTTTCGGGACTAATGATTGAAAAAGAATTCCACGTAAGCCGTTAATTGTAAACAAGAGAGGAAGAGAGCTTCAAACGATGAGGGAGTTCCTATGTTCATTGCTTCTGGTGGTGGACATTTAGCCGGGCCATAAACTTGCCTAAAATGCACTTGTGGGGTGGTTGGTCATATTTACAATAAATTGTAGCGCACACGAAGTTAGGACACGTACACGAAACACGACAAATAAGGACGACACAAGCGCTTGTGTCGTCCTTATTTGTCGTGTTTCGTGTACGTGTCCTAACTTCGTGTGCGCTGCAATTTATCGTAAATAGCGGGGCAATGTTCGATACCTTTCATATATTTACTTAGTGGTTAGTAAGCTAATTGTGTTTTCTTATGGCGCAAGAACACCTCAGGCTATGCTGCGCCAGTAACAAGGTGTTAAGTAATCAAGAGTCCAAAGATGCAGTTTTAAAGCTTATTTAAAAAGCCAGACTACTTTATGGAGTTGAGCGCGTCAGACAAGGCTACGAGAGAATGATCATCTAAAATAAGAGTAGGGTTTTACAGTATCTGTTGTTTGTATAGTTTGCTGACATAATTTTTGTCTCTTCGTTACAACATTGGGGCATGCGATTCGTAGTGTGTTAGTGTCAGCGGTTCTTGGCATTCCTCACAGGTTGGTTGTTTTCCATTTGTGAGTAAAAACTTGCGTGTCAAGTGCCTTTGTCTAATGCGGAGTCGGCATACTGTACCTTCGATAAGCCGTTCTTGGTGAGGTCTTCCATTTTCCAAGTATGGGCTTCACCCGACATAGCTTACTATTTGCGCACGAGGTCCCGCCATTTTGCTATCGGTGCTAGACGAAATGTTCTGCGGCTGTCTTTAAGGAGCATTTTTATTTTTGTAGGTGTTTTGTGTGCTGCCAAGGAGGAACATTCATTTGATTTTTCATTGCCAGGTATCCCAAGATGGCTTGGCACCCAGCAGAAACGTGTATAGAAACCACCTCGCTACTTAAAAACATGTTTTAGATGTCATCAACCAATGGCTCACACTCGGATTCGACATGCAGAGCTTTTAGTGCACTTAATGAGTCTGCATATGATGGCTTTCTTGTGTTTGCCAAAGATGAATGTCCGAACTGCTTCATATAAGACATAAACTTCGGTGGTAAAAAACAAAAAACAAAACAGAAAACGCCAGGTGTGAGCAGAACACGCCTCACAGTCACAGTGAAAGCTAGAAGAGCGGCCTTTCTAGAGCTTGTAAATTCTCTTGGGGTAGAGAGAGAGAATACTCTATTGATCATATCCTGAGGACGCTAACGGGAGGGCGTGAGGACCTCGTTAGCCCAGGGGCTCCGCCTAAAATGGCGCTGGAAGTCGAAGACTCCCGCCGATCTCCCTGTGGACAGTACGCAGATAAGCTACGGACCAGGCCCAACGTGATGAGGAGCGGTCCACCGGCCCACATGGGCCGCCTCGAAGGCCTGAAATGCTGCAACCCCAACGAGGTGGCACACCAGCTAACTCGCCAGCTTACGGACCGCGCGGCGGATTCACCCTCATCAGGAGACGCGCGCGCGGACCCAGCGAGTGACAAGGTCCCGGTCATCACCTGCCAGGATGTCATATCACAGCGCCGGGGGAGCAGGCGAATTTTCGCCGTCCCAAACTCAACTGAACACAGCCATTTACAATCCGCCCGCTACAGGCACGCACCTGCCTTACGCACACAGACATGCACAGGAGCAACCCCGACATACTCCGCACATGCCCTCTCTGCGAACATCAATACAATAACATTAAACGCATGCTCTGGCTGTGCCCAGCCAACGGACTGGCGGAGCTGAAATCTCAAGAGGATTGGAACGAGGCCATCACAAGCTCCAAGTACGAACTGGGGCAACCACTATAAGTTAACTTGCATCACACGCACTACGCCATCATAATTCTTGTGAAGTAAAGCATACCGAGGCGAAAACAGCGCGTAGAGACGAGTACGGACAGACACAAGAAAAGGCACAGACACAGGCGCTGAGTCTATGCGCTGAGTCTGGCGCTGAGACACCGCCTGTGTCTGTGCCTTTTCTTGTGTCTGCTCGTACTCGTCTCTAAGCGCTGTTTTCGCCTCGGTATGAACAACCAACTAGCTCGAAACGTGTTATTGAAGTAAAGCAGCATCCACTATGCCATCCGGATAGTTCTCAGGGTATAATGCATCTACTCTACAAAGATTCGGGTATGTCTTCACCTGTAGCAATCTAACCGTCCTCCGTGGCCAGGTAATCTCGGACGCGGCCGCCGCATTTTCGATGGATGCGAAAATGCCTGAGGCCCGTGTGCTTCGATTTAGGTGCACGTTAAAGAACCCCAGGTGGTCAAAATTTCCGGAGCCCTCCACTGCGGCGTCTCTCAATCTTATCGTGGTTTTGACACGCTAAACCTCAATAATAATTATTATTATTCATGGCCAGGTGGGAGGCAGCCATCGGCAGCCCGCTCCTGGCCGACCAGCTCGGACTCTCCAGCAGGCCCGCGAAGCGGCCGACAGGTTTTTCCTGGCGGTTCCGACGTTGGAGTCGCCCACTGCGCGTTAGCGAGCGTCCCGCAGGACCTCATAAAACTTATTTCAATCAATCAATCAATCAATCAATCAATCAATCAATCAATCAATCAATCAATCAATCAATCAATCAATCAATCAATCAATCAATCAATCAATCAATCAATCAATCAATCCACTATGCCATTATTCGTTATTCCTCGGAGAAGCGAGGTCCGCGCTGCATATCTTTAAGGCATTATATGCACTTTGTTGATGCTGTGGCTGATGACAATGAAGAGTTATGGCTGAGCATATTTACACAGTAAAACAATTTTATCTCTAAATAAGGTACCGCCTGTTTCATGGCCGATCCCCCGCGGTGGGTAGCACCATAGTACTAAGGAACAACGAACCAACCAACCTTTTGTAATGGGCTGGAAGCATTCAGCCGCCCACTCGTTACGCAATTCGCATTGTGTGGCGCCTAGTTGGTATTTCAATATTATACCACGCTATATTACATATGTTAATGCGATTCCTTCCGCGACATGAAGCATGTATAGGGTCTTTTTGCGAAGGAGTATCAAGCACCGGCGTGGCTCTGTGGTAGAATACTCAGGTGCCACGCAGACGGTCCTGGTTCGAATCCCATTTTCTCCTGAATAATCTTTTTCTCATTTCGTTATTTTTCTTATTGCGCGCTATAGCGCTTACGTAATCCCTATGTTTATCCTGAATATTGCGAAATTTTTGAATTATGTGTTCTGATGGGATGTTTTTTTTTTTGTTTATATGGCTTCACGACAAATCGCAAAGTTGTGCCAGGTAGAACCATGGCGGAAGTCTTGGTGGTTTCGTGGCGGCATAAAGTACTTCTTCAGAGATAACATAGGTGCGGCAGTATCTTTGAAACGCAAGATAAGTGCCTTGAGTAAGGTCGGTGTGTTTAAGTAGTGTGAGCGTGAGGTAGACTTCGCGGCAATGTTGTAGCATATGTATTGAGATGACGACCCTATTCTTAAAACATAGGGCAGGGTTGGTAACATTCTTCGATGACACAGAGCAAGCTCGTTGCAGTCTACGTATAGACTTTGCGCAGGCGATGTTTTGTAAGCGCCGTTGGACAAACGCAGGCCGAGATTGTGTACAGGGTCCAGACGGCCAATGTATGAGTCTCGCGCTGAGCCGCAAACAACGCAACCATTACCTAAAATGCTTGGCACAGCAGAACGGTGAATTCGTAGCAGGTATAGTCAATCGGAACCCCAATGCTAATGAGATAACACTTTGAGTGGGTTGAGCGATCTGTTTGCCTCTGTTTTAGTGCGCTTATGTGTGCCAGAACGTTGAGTTTTTGGTCGAATGTGATTCCTAGAAATTTATATTCTTGTTTTTACGGCACTGTGACGTTGTTGAACTTGAAAACAGAAACACAATAGTAGAAATAGAAACGCAATATTTTTTTTTGTGTGTGGAGAAGCGAGAAGCATTTTGGTCCGCCCAATGCGTAAGGTTACTGGCTGAAATTTGCAGTTACCTCTCACAGGTTGATAGGTAGGAGGCACGGCAGGTGATTTGAAGATCATCAATGTAGATGGAGTGAATGAATGTGGGTGGCATGACCTTGTTAGTTCAGTTCATTTTGACAGTGAAGAGTTGGGCTGAGAACACAACCTAGCAGTGCACCATTTTCCTGGACAAATGTTCGTGAAAGTATTGTGCCCAAACGTACGTGAAATTGAAATAGGGTATAAAGGTGGGCGATTTGGAAATTTTCAAAGCGATTGAAATTTATTAATTAATTTATTTTTACATACTGCAGCCCTGTGAAAGGGCTATTGCAGGAGTGGGATTATACAGTGCAGAAAAGGTCGCAATAGACAAAAGATACACGAAAAGTAACAACAAAAACAATTTGCAACAATAAAGGAATTGAGCTTTTGTTATACATAATGATTTTCAACAAAACAAGACACGTAATCATTCAGGGGGAGTGAACGAATGCGGCCAGGTATGGAATTCCATAATTCTATAATGCGGGGAAAGAAGCTATACTTAAATGTATCAGTGCGCGCAAAAAAAGGTAGCAAGATTAAATTCTTGGGAGTTACGCGTAGAGGGAGGCTTGGCAAAGGACAAGAAAGCTGTGTTTGAAATTAGATGTAAATTATTGTTTATGTTGTGCAAAAATTTTATTGATTCTACATCACGACGTACCGAAAGAGGTTCTAGCTTTAGCTCATGTAAGGATGATGAAGGTGAGAAGTAGCGGTCGTACCTGCGAAAAATGAAACGCGCAGCTTTCTATTTAACTGCTTCCAGTTTGATTATGTCGCATTGTCTATAAGGTGACCAGACCGTGGAGTCATAATCGATGATAAGGCGAACAAGAGATTTATACATTACAGGTTTAATATCTTTTGGGGCATTCTGCATTGTTCGACCTAAATATCCTAATTGTTTTAAGGCTTTAGAACTTATTAAGGCAATGTGAGTAGACCATGAAAGAACATGAGTAAATGTGACACCAAGATACTTATACTGCATAAGTCTGGTTAAAGAGGAACCATTGAAAGAGTATGTTACAATACCCGGCATTACTTTTTTGTAAAGGATAAAACAAGTTTTTTAAGTTAACGTTCATTTTCCATTTGTCACAGCATACACAAGACGAGTTAAAGGAATTGCTCAGACGCCTTTGGTCAGCTCTGGAAACAATCACGTCATATAAAGCACAATCATCTGCGTAAAGGCGAATGTTCGAGGATACATGTTCTGGAAGGTCATTTATATAAATTAAAAATAATAAGGGGCCCAGGACGGACCCTTGTGGAACTCCAAAAGCTGCCTCCAGAACTTATGACCTTCTGGAACTGAAGTCGACGTACTGAGAGCAATTATGAAGGAAACTAGCAATCCAATCGACCAGACGTGATTCTTTTAGGATGATGCGCAATTTGTGCAGAAGATGAGAACGTAGTACCGTGTCAAAGGCTTTGGAGAAGTCGATAAAAAGTGCATGGATTTGATTGTCCTGGTCTAAATGATACGCAATGTCGTGGGTGAATTCGGTCAGTTGCGGGACGGTGCTGAAACCACTTCTGAAGCCATGCTGTGCATTAGTTAAAATATGGTTTGACTCGAGAAAATCCATTACGTATTTGTAGATTATATGCTCTAGCATTTTGCATGAATGGGGAGTTAAAGAAATTGGTCTGTAATTAGTTACGTCGTACTTGCTACCTGATTTATACAAAGATATTACTCTTGCAAGCTTGCAAGATGAAGGAACGGTACTGGTTTCTAAAGATTTCTTAAATATAATAACAAGGTAATGGAGGTCCATTGAGAATAACGCAGTAAAAAGAGTTCGGAACATGATCGGAGCCACTAGATTTTTTGTTGTCTAATTGTAAAATCAAATGAAAAAAAGACACCGCTAGCACTAATTGTAATGTCTTGAATGAAATGATCTGAATCATTGTCAAAAACCGGCTACGCTTGAGAATCAGACGCGTAAACGGAATGAAAGTATTCGTTAAACGCGTTAGATATGTGCATGGGATCATTTATACTTTCACCTTTGATAGTAAATGAAGATGCAGAATCAGTAATAGGCATGACAGAACGCCAAAACTTTCGTGGGTTATTTCTGAGTGGCGCCGATACCTCAACACTATAGAAGAAGTCCCTGGCGAGCATTGTTTTCTGCTTAAGTTCCTCCTTGGCTGATGTGAATCTGGCATTGGCAATGGGGTCGTCACTGCATTTAGAGCGCCCGAGGCGCCTAACAACTCTGTAATTGTATCGTTAATTACTATGCGGCTTTAGATTAACTGGTGCGCTTGGCTATGCCATAGCTACAATTGAATAATGTCTGCGTATATTGGGTTGCAGCCATGAAATGGTAAAGAGTTCATGGAAAATGACGCACCGCTTGTGCCACCACGGTACACCATAAATCAGTGACTATATAAGGGCCTGCGCTTAAGAGAGGGGTATGCGTAAACACGTCTGTACGTACGCGTCTGCAGTGAATTGTTCATGTTATAGGTTTTACACATGCGAATGAATTGTGTACGTATTGAATTCAGTGTGTGTACTATGTGTCGGCCTAGTGAACGTGTGCGTATTAATAAAATGTGTGTCAATTTTCCGGTGTCCTTGAGTAATCCATGAATGGGGCCACCTTGCCGAAATGCCATAGCCTAGTATCAACGTACGCCGCCTCAGTCAGAAACAACTTTTTTTTAGTGTTGTTTGATCCCTCTAGATGGCGCTAGCTACGACCTACTTCACGGCTGCGGTGCTCTCACAGCTGAAGTTGAAGATCTACCTATTGAAACTATGCTCGGCTGCGCCGGGATTGTTTTGATGCTACAGAATGTACATTTTGAAGGCACAAACGCGTGGATAACGTCGCTACACCGTGTGATGCTTCGACAAATAAAGACAGCAAGCCTAACGTACAGTCTCCGGGTGAGAGCCCCTTTGCAGTATCCGTTTCTTTCAAAGTGAACGCCGTCTCGCTGGCCGAGCAAAACGCACGAGTTCCGTCGTTACGTTTCGCGAGGTTTTCTTCACTACAGGTTTGTCTGCTTGATTTTATCTTCATATCGTTCGATATTAAGCTCAGCGGGACCGTTTTTTGTGATTACCAGTGCCGCATACCCTTTATCAGTCGAGTGTCAATGCACTCGCTAGGCCTAAAGCTATTGCTCGCTTCACTGGCTAGGCTTCAGCCATCTTGATTTTGACGGGGGAGGAACGGTTTCTCCATTGAAAAGGGAGGAAAGTTCCTCCATTTGAAGACGAACATTGGGGACATCGCCGTTTCTCCCTTAAAGGAGAGAGGGTCACTCCATTTTTTTAAGAGTGTTGTGTTACGTGTCCTTCTCGTCTGGTCTGTTGTTTTTCTCCGGCGCTGTTTTACTGTGCTTCAGAATTTTTTTCTACTTTATTTTTCTATGTGCCCTTTTATATGTATACATACATATATATATCCGGAGTATGACGGCGACGGAAAAAATCGGCTGAGGACGTTCATATAATTGCTATTGTAATCAGGGTGTCGGAACGGAACGAAACCCAAAAACGAAAAACGAAAAAAAAAAAAACGATCTTTTTGACCGGAACGGAAACGTAACCGAAACTTTATCTATTATTTCGTTCCGGAGTGAAACCGAAATTTTAGGGGCGAAGCTCCTTAAGGCGGCACCCGTTCGTCCCTCGTAGTCGTCGTCGTCGTGGTAGTAGTAGTAGTAGTCGTCGTAGTCCGTAACAAGTCTTACGCTTTGACCTCCAAGGTGGTGCCGGTTGGAGATTTTTCCTGTGCGTTGTTGAGCAATAAAAAATTCGCAGCGTGCGCGTTAACTAAAAGCCGAATTCTTCTGTCTCTCATTCCCCATTAGCAGCCATTGGCATGTTCCAGTAGGAAACGTTAGTAGAAGTAGAAGTGTAAGTGTTAGCTAAAAGCCGACTTCTTCTGTCTCTCATTCCCATTAGACGCCATTGTTTACCTCCAAGGTGGTGCCTGGTGAGATTTCTCCTGTGCGTGATTAAACAATAAAAATTTTGTTCAAAACGCCGTTGATTGATGAAATAAACCAACGAAAGACGCCAGATGTTTTGTAAAAGCAGAACGAAAGAACGCCACATGTTTCTAAAGCAAAACGAAAAGACGCCAGCTGCTTAACGAAAGACGCCAGATTTTTGTAAAGCAATGGTTTTCTAAACAATAAAAATTCACAGCGTACATGTAAAATAAAGTGAGCTGCAAGTCGTCATAACTCATCGAACCTTTAGTATAAACGCGCCCGATCTCACGTCGGTGATGATGTACTGGGCAGAATTCACGGAAGATTCACGGTTTACCGATGAACCTCCGCAGCTTCGCCCACTCATCATCATTCACTCCGTGGATATGCTGTGACTTTTTTTTCAATCGTTTTTCGGTTCACGAGAAAACTTGGCAATCCCGAACTGAGGTCATGCAACGTGAGCAGTTATGCACATCTCAGAGTACAGTATTAGCGCTTACCTCAGGCGGGAATTCCAAAGGAAAGATATGTTGAAATTGTGCGAAAAACGAAAACAGTGGCAACCAAATATGTTTATATTAACGCAAGTGGACTTTCGCGCGCCTGTCACCCAGGCCAGCGTGGAGAGGGCATGATCGGCACCGAAGTTTGTTACAGCGAAAGCTGTTATGAGATCAGAACAGCCGATTTTGGCGCCATCTGCCGGTGTCCGTAACCGCTATCGCGTGAAATAAAAAAAATGAAATGAGAAACAAATTTCTAGGAACCGAATGGATTTTAACCCGCGCCCTGTGCGTGGCAGTCGAGTATCCCACCACAGTGTCACGCTGGTGCTTGTAACTTCTCCGCAAAAATACTCTACACAGGCGTCATGTCGGCCAAGGAATCGTGTTAACATATGTTACATAGCGTGGCAGAAGAGTAAAATAGCAACCTGACGTCACACAATCCGAATTGCTCAAGGAGTCAGTCGTTGAATGCTTTCAACCCGTTACAAAGGGCTCATCCATAATTCTTCATCGTCATCAGCCACAGCACAAAGTGCACATAATGCCTCACAGATGTGTAGCAGGTACTACGATTCTCCGAAGAATGAAGAAAAATGGCATAGTGGGTGCTTCGCTACTACAGAAAAATTATGATTTATGCTGTAGTGGGTACCTTGCATGTGTACTCGTATTAGTTTCCCCAAGAAAGTATAGAACGGGCTCTAGAAAGGCTGCTGTTCCAGCTTACGCTGTGACTGTGCTGCGTGTCCCGCGCAGGCCTGGCGAATTTTTTTGTTCAGATTAGCGGTCTCGCACAGAGAGTGCACTCATTGACGTGCTGCTTTTGAGATCGTGCTCACTCCCTTGACACAAAGCATTGAGCCCGCTAAAAAAAGTCGTAAGTGACTTTTGAGAAAATAAGTATTATGTCTTTGAAGGGTATAGTACTGGTTTGTGCTAGTTGGTAGAACTCGTGGTAGAGTTTCTTCCACTCCTCTGAAGAACGTAGAAAGAGCGTGTTTTACCTCTCTCCCACTTTCTTAATTAAGAGAAGGGCAAGTAACTATATCACAAATCCCATGTTTTTATGAGTACTTTAACTTCAAATTTTTGCATGAAAAAAAGAAAAAAACGTTACGAACCGTTACGGAACATTTTTTTTTTTTCGTTTCGGAACGGAACTTTTTGCGGCGAAACGATACTAAAACCGAAATGAAAAACATTTTGTTCCGACACCCTGATTGTAATAAAAGAACATCCCGTGACTCGTGGTGGCGCCAACTAGTGGGAACGCTTTGGCTCTTGTAGACTTATGACACAGGAGGGAAGAAACGAGGCAGCTGAACCAGAATTACAGTATATATGATACACCGAAACCATAATCCTGAGGCTAAAATTACAGCACAAACGCACAAGGCACCCACGAAGAAGAGAAACGTACGACACAAGCGCTCACTAACAGCCAGGGTGTCGGAACGAAATGTTTTTCGTTTCGGTTTTAGTTTCGTTCCACCGCAAAAAGTTCCGTTTCGTTTCTGTTCCGGAACGAAAGAAAAAATGTTCCGTAACGGTTCGTAACAGTTTTTTTACGCAAAAATTAGAAGTTAAGGTAATCATAAAAAAACATTGGATTTGTGATGCAGTTACTTGCCCTCCTCTTTGGAAAGTGGGACAAGCGTAAAACACGTTCTTCAGAGGAGCGGAAGCAACTCTACCACGAATTCCTACCAACTTGCACAAAGCAGTGTTAATTTCAGTCATAGTATTTATTTTCTCAAAAGACAAATACGATTTTTTTAGTGGGTTCAATGATTTGTGTCCAGGAAGTGAGCACGATCTCAGAAGCAACACGTCACTGAGTGTACTCTCTGATGTTCGAGACCGCTGTTCTGGTAAAAGGATCGCCAGGCCTGCGCGACACACGCAGCACAGTCACAGCGAAAGCTGGAAGAGCGGACTTTGTAGAGCCCGTTGCTGATTCTCTTGGGGCAACTAATACAAGTACACATGCAAGGTACCCACTATGCCATAAACCATCGTAATTTTTTTCAAGTAGCGAAGTTACCACTATGCAACTGTTCGTCATTTTTTGGAGAAACGTAGTACGCGCTACACATCTGTAAGGCAGTGCACTTTGCGCTGTGGCTGATGACAATGAGGAATTATGGCTGAGCACTTCGCAGTGGGTGGGAAGCAGTGTTGCGGAATGGGAGCATCCATATCATTCCAGTTCCATTCCGGGGAGTTAGGACTTGCCGCAATTCCATTCCTTTCAATTCCTCGGAATGAAAAAAAACTTAGCCCATTCCCACTCCGGGAATGGCCGGGCAGTTCAATTCCATTCCTGTAATTCCTCAAAGTAGGAAAGACATCTTGATAGTTTTATCGAGTTAAGAATGAACGCCCCTTAAAGCTGATGCCATCAGATGCATTAAGAACTGCAAAAGTACGCAAAACACGTTACTAAGGTCGAGGGATAGTAGCTTGGTGGCATACCTTGTGCAGTAAAACCACCATACTAATTCCCATAGGGCAGTTCTTCCGCTACCTATCGTATTTGCATGGTCAGCATGTTTTAACGAATGGTGATGTTTTAATAATGTTTAAGCTTAAATGCTGTTAATGCTAAAATGACGACATAGCGTATTTTTAAGATGAAAAAAGTAGTATTCAAGAAGACTAAGGAGTTTTACCACGCGTCTGGAACGGTCGTGAATATGGAGAAAACTAAGATTTGATTAATGGGGAACAAAACTCTCTAGATCTGCTGGTATTAGTTGGAACAGTGCACCTCTCGGGCACCTTGTGCCTTTGCATCGAATACGGAACACTGGGCCGCACTGCTCGTCAGCGCGCCTCGCAAGCATGGATGTGGTGAGGAGAGCTTTCTGTGTTTGCCTGTGCGCAGGTATGCAGTGTCTTCCTTGTCGCAAAGTTAGGTGTGTCAGGTACTAAACTGCTCGTGAGATAAAGATGAGGCTGTGCATAGAGTATTCACCACTTTCGTGTAGTGATATCAATGCGAACCAACACGCAGGGGTAGTTTGTTTCTCCCTTCAGTACCTGCTGGGATAATGCATTTGTTGTACACTAATTTATGCCTCTGTTTGTAGTAGGCGCGTTGCTTATAAATGTACCGTGCTTGTAATCAGCCAAGCCATTTTAAGAATACTACTACTTTATTGTTAAATTCGAGGCTCTGAATTACTAATGTTTGAAGTTTGAAAAACAGCACGTAGACGAAAACGTGCTCTATTTTCGGAAAAAGACGTAATTCCATTCCCATTCCATTTCGTGCAAAAGGTGCTTAATTCCATTCCCATTCCATTCCTCCAAGCATTTTCCCCATTCCATTCCGGGGTCGCGAAAATGTGGAATGATTTCAGCGTCATTTTACTTCTGGAGTGGCAACTCCCCAACACTGGTGGGAAGCATTAAACCACACACTTTGCGCTATTACCATTGTGTGATAACTGGTTGTTGTTTTACTCTTCTGCCACGCTATAGTACATACGTTAACACGATTCCTTACCCGTCATGACGCCTGTATAGAGTATTTTTGCGAAGGTGTTACAAGCACCAGCGTGGCACTGTCGTGAAAGACCCGACTGCCACGTAGAGGGCGCGGGTTAAAATCCCATCCGACCCTAGAAATTTGTTTCTCATTGATTCTTTTCTTTTATGACCCGATAGCGATCACGGAAACCGGCGGCGGCGGACAATTATGGCGCCAAAATCAGCTGTTGTGGCCTCATAACAGCTTTCACTGTAACAAACTTCAGCGCCGACAATGCCCTCTCCACTTTGACCTGCGTGACAGGGGCGCAAAAGTCCACTTGCGTTAATATAAACATCTCTGGTTCCCACTGTTTTCGTTTTTCGCATAATTTCAACATAGCTTTGGAATTCCTGCCTGAGGTACGCGCTAATACTGTATCCTGAGCTCAGTTGTTCCGGATCGCGAAGTTTTCTCGTGAACCGAAAAACGGTTGAAAAAATTTCGGTTTCACTCCGGAACGAAATAATATATAAAGTTTCGGTTACGTTTTCGTTCCGGTCAAAAATTTCGTTTTTTTCGTTTTTCGTTTTCGGTTTTCGTTCCGTTCCGACACCCTGCTAACAGCTGCTTTATTCTTTCATACGCCAGTGCCTATGCAAGCCCAGCACAAACTTACCACACATGGGCACACAACAATAGCTCTAAACCAAAACATGTAACAAGAATGATAATGTATTAGACACGCGAAAACATGAAATTATGCTCAGATGGGTGCAGGGACAAAGAAGTGAAGAAGAAGTAAGAAGGACAAAGAAGTGCGTGTAATTTGAGTCTCAGGAATATGTACCAACTAGAGCCAAATGATGCTCTATCTTAGTGACCAGAATCGGCGCCCGCCGGGAACGCGAGCCGCGGCTTCACGTTCCACTGCCAAGCGCAGTCTTTATTTTCTTCGTGCGCTCTGCAATTTTGTTTGCCGCCCAAAGGAAGGCGCTACAGGGTCTTGGGACAGCGTGAGCGCAATAGTCCGAGGGTGACTTGCGTTCTGCAGAAATTTCTCGGGTCCCCAATTCTAAAACTGTGTAGTGATTTGCCGGAGTTGGGATGTGCGCCTTCGACTTGTACTTTGACATACAGGTCGCGGTCGACCGCGTCAGAGCGATTATCTCTTGAGGGGAAGTTTTGTACCTTGTGTGCTCTCACCGCAAAGTTTGCGTTGAAGCTATAGACCACACGAAGGTCACTTTTCTCGCTGCAGCGGCCGCGTTTACGAAATGAGTGATCTGCTATCGCATATCTGTACACGTGTGCTTGTGCGATACTCTGTCACGCGGCCCATATCGCAACACCCTCGCCCACGATGTGAATAAAAGCGCTTGGCGCGCGGTGGGGCGGGGGCACTTTTCCTTCGGCACTCTTGGTTATCGCTATGTTGCTGGCATGCGAATAAAGCATGTTTGAATACTGTCGGCGTCTTCATACCCGGAAGCCCTGGAATACGACATAGTTCTTGGCGACGAAGTTCTTGGGACCCTGGTGGACTACCACAAGAAGACAAGTCAGCGAAACGATGTCGGCGCACTTGGGGCAAGTAGAACCCTTCGATGAATCTTCAGCAGATTGGGCTAGTTATGAAGAACGCCTCCAAGCATTTTTGCGTGCTAACAAAGTCTCGGAGGACCAGAAGGCTGATACCTTGATAAGCCTAGTAGGACCGAAGACATACGCATATTGAAGTCGTTAACGTCTCCTGAGACTCCCGCTAAGAAGTCTTTTGAAGAACTTCTAAGCTTACTGCGAAACCACTTTGTTCCTAAACTGTCCATTATCGGCGAAAGAGGCACATTTCATCGCCGCTCACAACTGCCGCAAGAGACTGCGTAGACTCGCGCAAACTTGTCACTTCGGTACTTTTCTTGATCAAGCGTTAAGGGACAGATTTGTTTGTGGTTTGCTTCGGGCTGACATACAACGAAGTTTATTTGCAGAAGACTATCAGTTAAAGTTTCAGACAGCAGTTGATCGTGCGATAGCCATTGAAGCTGCGATTCAAAGCGCATCTGCTACGCGCTCAACAGCACAGCAGGAATTTCAAGTGCGCAAAGTTAAAAGCACTGGGGAAGCTTCTACCTCTTGTTATCGCTGCGGATCGGTGAAACACACCGCCAGCTCTTGTCCGTATGCGAATGCCAAATGTTTTCATTGCAACAAAAAGGGCCACATCAAGAGTGCTTGCCGGAGCAAAGAGCTAAAAGAATCGAAAAGTAACAATAAACGGCATGTTAGTACCTTGTCACTGCCACGCACCAATTTGAAGAGTGTAAAACCTGCTGCAGACGCAAGACAGAAACCAATTATGGTCGAGGTCGCTATTGACGGCGTACCAGTGAATATGGAACTCGATACAGGAGCTGCTGTATCCGTTATGTCTGTCTCACAGTTCCGTTCTCTTTTTCCCAGAGCTCATTTGCGCAGGACAAGTGTCACCTTGAGAACCTATACAAAGGAACCCGTGAAGCCCTGCGGAGTAGCATTTGTTGCAGTCCAGTACAACGCGCAGCGCCAACAGTTGCCTTTGTACGTGCTCCGCCAGGACGGCCAGCCGCTGCTGGGGCGCAGTTGGCTACAACACCTCAAGCTGGACTGGACGCAAATACAAGGTCTTCACCACATGCAGGTGGGAAACACAAATGGCTCTGAGAGATCGCCTAAACTAGAGTCCTTGCTAAACCGCTATCAGGACCTGTTCAAGGACGAACTCGGCACAGTAAAGGGAGAAAAGGCTACTCTTTTCTTAAGGGGTGACGCGAAGCCAAGATTTTTCAAAGCAAGAAGCGTGCCTTTCGCTCTAAAAACTGCTGTCGAGCAGGAATTGTCGAATCTGCAAGAGCTAGGGATTATTACACCCGTGACCACAAGCCCGTACGCAACGCCGGTCGTACCAGTTGTTAAACGCGATGGTTCAGTCAGACTGTGCGGTGATTACAAAGTCACGCTAAACCCGATACTGCACATCGAAAGGTATCCGCTACCGAAAGCGGACGAGCTATTTGCCGCGCTGGCAGGCGGACAACATTTTTCAAAGATTGACCTAAGTAGAGCGTATCAGCAGGTCGAAATGGACGACGAATCCAAAGAATACCTTACGCTGAATACGCACAAGGGTCTGTTTCTGGTCAACCGCCTACCGTTTGGCATTTCATCGGCTCCCGCAATATTTCAGCGTATTATGGATAATGCGCTGAAAGGACTAAACGGCGTAACTTGTTATCTCGATGACATACTGATCATGGGCCACACAGAAGCGGAACACTTGCTCAACCTGGAAGCTGTGCTGAAGCGGCTATCAGAACGCGGATTTCGCGTCAAACCTTCGAAATGCGATATTTTTCGCAATGAACTGCAGTACTTGGGTCACGTCATCACATAATAATATCTGGGGTTTAACGTCCCAAAACCACGATATGATTATGAGAGACGCCGTAGTGGAGGGCTCCGGAAATTTCGACCACCTGGGGTTCTTTAACGTGCACCTAAATCTAAGTACACGGGCCTCAGACATTTTCGCCTCCATCGAAAATGCAGCCGCCGCGGCCGGGATTCGATCCCGCGACCTTCGGGTCAGCAGTCGAGCGCCATAACCACTATACCACCGTGGCGGGGCGGTCACGTCATCACAAAAGACGGTGTTCGCCCGACGGATGAAAAGTTGGTCGCAATTGCAAATGCACCAGCTCCAACAGACAAACAGCAGCTGCAGTCAGTGTTAGGACTCATAAATTACTATGGAAAGTTTGTTCCGAATCTCTCATCCATACTCTTTCCTTTGAACAAGCTCTTGAGTAAGGACGAACCTTGGCAATAGAACGCCGCTTGTCAAAGTGCGTTTGCGCAAGTAAAAAAACTGCTGTCGTCAAAGCCTATTCTGATTCACTATGATCCCAGTTTGCCATTGCAGTTGTCATGCGATGCTTCTTCCTACGGAATAGGCGCAGTTTTGTCACACGTTTTTCAAGGCCAAGTTCATCCAATAGCCTATGCTTCACGAACGTTAACAAAAGCTGAACAAGGTTACAGTCAATTAGAGAAAGAAGCATTAGCGCTTGTTTTTGGAGTCAAGAAGTTCCATTACTACGTTTACGGACGGAAGTTTGTGTTGCTCACGGATCACAAGCCACTTGAGACGATCTTTGGCCCCAAAACAGGCATTCCTGCCATCGCAGCTGCCAGACTGCAACGCTGGGCAGTCACGCTTTCTGCATATTCTTTTTCTTTGCAGTATCGCCCTTCAGCGCAGAACGTGGACGCTGATTGCTTATCGCGCCTTCCAATCCAGCAACCGGGAACAGACGGGGCAACAGAAAATTTTCTGGTTTTGCGTTTAGACAGCATGCCCGTCTGCAGTAAACAGATCGCAGAGGAAACTGCACGGGATCCAGTGTTCCGTCAAGTAGTGCAGTACATCTTGTCAGGCTGGCCTGCTAACGTATCTGCGAACCTGAAACCTTTTTTCTGCAGGAAACTAGAGCTTTCTTTATATCAAGGTTGTGTCATGCTGGGAATGCGTGTGGTGGTACCAGAAAAGTTCCGTAAATTTGTCCTAGATGAATTACATGAGGGGCATCCGGGAGTGGTGCGCACCAAAGAGCTTGCAAGAAGCTATGTGTGGTGGCCAAATATCGATCAGGACATAGAGAGATGTGTCGGCTCTTGTCACGCATGCGCAGAGACACGCAGTTTGCCAGTGAAAGCGCCGCTCCATCCATGGTCCTGGCCGACGCGTCCTTGGCAACGCCTACACATGGACTTTGCAGGTCCAGTAAAAGGTATATCCTACTTAGTAGTAGTCGACGCCCATTCCAAGTGGCCAGAAGTATGTCCCATGACAACCACTACATCAGAGGCAACCATTGCTTGCATTCATGAACTTTTCTGCAGATTTGGATTTCCAGAAACACTCGTGTCCGACAACGGAAGCCAGTTCATTTCTGCAGAGTTCCAAGCCTACCTCAAGCACAGGGGCATTCGGCACGTAAGAACCGCACCGTATCACCCAAGTAGCAACGGACTGGCTGAACGTTTTGTTCAGACTTTGAAGTCAGCGCTCCGCAAGACCAGTCCGAGGAGCGCCAGTGAGGAGTTAGCCGACTTCCTTCTGACGTATCGTAATACGCCTCATGCTACGACAGGGGAGGCCCCTTCCACTTTGCTCCTGGGGAGACGCCTGCGGACCAGACTAGACCTCATACGACCAGCGGTCGAGAACAGAGTGCGCCCGCGCCAGTTCGACCAGACAAGGCGTCACCCGTGTCGTGACAACGTCATCGCTGTTGGTTATGCCGTTCGTGTGCGCAATTTCCGATCGGGACCAAAGTGGCTGTGTGCAACAGTTCTTGCCCGTACGGGACCAGTGTCATATCGGTTAAGTGTAGTGACTCCGCGTGGTGTGTTCCAGTGGGTGCGTCACCAAAATCACATCCGCAACGATAACACCGGCATCGCCACGGAGTTCGAACTACCCTTCAGTGAAAGGCAGTAAGAAGTTCCCGCACAGGTCCCGGCCTGCGACTCATCACATGACGTCGACAGGTCGCCCACCGCACAAAGTGAACCGGCGGACACTTCAAACGCTCCTAGCGAACGTCGCTACCCGCAGAGACAGCGTCGCCCACCTGATCGCTTTGTGCCGTGAACTTTTTGGACAATGCTTGGGGATCCAAATAAGTGTGGGGGGATGTCGCATATCTGTACACGTGTGCTTGTGCGATACTCTGTCACGCGGCCCATATCGCAACACCCTCGCCCACGATGTGAATAAAAGCGCTTGGCGCGCGGTGGGGCGGGGGCACTTTTCCTTCGGCACTCTTGGTTATCGCTATGTTGCTGGCATGCGAATAAAGCATGTTTGAATACTGTCGGCGTCTTCATACCCGGAAGCCCTGGAACACGACATCTGCCAGCTAGAAGAGCCGAAGTTGGGGTTAGTTGAAGTAACAACTGTGACAGTTCGCTCTCTTCTTATGTATACCTGTGCGTTCTTTTCGTGCCTCCTTCTCTGTGGTTGACAGCGCGCGGCAAGTGTCGAGCTGTGAATGTTATTCCGTACTCGCCTTGTGTTTTCTCTTTTCCTGCATCCTTTGTGCTTGAGCAGCGCGCAGGAAGGTTCTAGCTGCTTGCCGTTCTTTCTGTGACATTCCCATTTCTTGCTATCGCATTCATTGTTTCGCCTTGGGGCGGGCGAAACTGTGACTTTTTGATTATTTCAGGATTTTCGGAGACGTTTCCTGAAACACCATGTATAAGAATACTTATAAAGTCATACAGTCGAGTCCACTTATAGCGATACCATTTATGATATATTGGATATTATGATGAACGACGACGGCAGCGTCCAACTTTGTGTGATTTCTATGGCATAAAAAACTGCTTATGACGACGCACCAGTGCCGCGATATCGAATATAGCGATTGAATCCGGCTACAGCGCGGGCCGAAAATGGCTCTCCGCGTCGACCATGCCGACGGCATGCGCAGCGAAGCGCCTCGCACCCCGTCCACCTCCTCGGAAAACGACAGGACTGCGCCGCTGACGAGGAAGCGAGGGGAGGAGGATCTTTCCTTCTGAATTCTCCCTTCTCGGACCAGCCGCTTTGGCGTCATCCGCGCGCCGGCCGCACCAACGTTGGCTCGTACCACTCGCTCGCTCAGTTGCCTGTTGTGTGCGCCGTGCTTTGACTGTCGTTCTCCGCAACTGCCTCCGTTTTACGTTTCGCCGCGGACGAGACGTCGGCACGTCGTGGCCGACGTCCCGACGTCCAGTGAAGGGGTGGTGGTGGTGTGGTCGGCGCTCAACGAGCATGCGTCCGGTCTGGACGACTTTCTTCATGCAGACGATGTTGTGGAAACGTCCGAGCGCCTTAGTGATGAGGCGAGCGTGTACACGAGATGCAGACAGCGGGGAGAGCGACGACTCCGACGACATGGTTGAGCAGCCTACTCAGGTCTTCTGTTTGTCAACCCGCTTATGATAATTACCGGTTATAAGGATGGAATTTTCTTGGCACTTGGATATCATTATAAGTATACTGAACTGTATACTGTCATATACGAATGTAAGTTAGGCCTTATATGAGGTCTAACTGCAGCATACCCAGGTCTCTTGCTTCTAAACCCGCTTATAACAATTATCGGTTATAACGATGCGATTTTCTTGGCATTTGGATACCATTATAAGTGGACTGCACTGTATACTGTCATATACAAACAAAATTTAAGCGTTATATAGGGCCTCACTACATTTATATAGATATCAATTCATAAAAAATTATAGGCATTATAACATATTTAAAGAAAAGCGGCGCACAGAAAAACGAAGACAAAGAAAAGAACCACACACAGCGGAGCACTCACAACTGAAAGTTTATTCAGAGCAACAGGAGCTTAAAAGGAAAAAAAAACCGCGCATGACAGGTGAGGGACGACGTGATTAGGTGATACGCTCATCAATAAAAGTAAACTCTTTTTTGTGCAATGTCACCAAGGTCTGGCTTACGCAAGCATCACGTGACTTGTTAATATGATAGGCTGCAGAAGCCTAACGGGTGAATTGATCGTGGTGCTTGAAAATATTATCTGTGTTACACAGAACAAGTGCGCACCCACACGTGGCGCAGTGCGATGCCAAATGGGAAGGCGAGCCGTTCTGCAAAGAGAGATAGTGCTCCCGCAAGCTTTTATTGATACAGCGGCCCGTCTGTCCAGCATAAAGAAGGCCACAAGATAAAGGAATACGGTACACAACCCCCACTGCACAGGGAACATACTTATTTCTATAGTTTACAGCACATGTCTTTAAATCTGGCTTATCCTTGTTCCCTAGCTTGTTCGACACCAAAGCACATATTTTTCCCAATTTATTTGGTGCCCTAAAACCACATCAACTCCGTAGCGGGAACCAACATTTTTTAACCCATGTGCCAGTTTATGCATATAAGAAATGACTGCGAACTTCTTTTTTCCTGATCAATATTGGGTTTCCTAGCTGCACGTCCTTTTAAAGCACTGATTAAAGGGACCCTGAAACGGTTTTGGCGAATATGTACGAACACATGGGGCCGATAGAACAAGTCCTAAGGATCATTTAGAGACCGATTTAAGCTCTGTGCGTAAACTGTGTAAATTATAAAAGAGGCTTTAAAGCTGCTAATCGCCACTGATCACAGCGCCTCAGCCAAACACGTTTTCAAACCGCCCACTTCCAGTGCGCGCCGTCTTGGAAGCGTGACGTCACGCAGGCGGCTGATCTGATTGGATATGCCCAGTCTACGTCACTGAACCTCCTGTGGGCAGCGAGCGTCGCCTGCCTGTGTTACAACCTGCTTCGTCTTGACGTGAGCTGAGCGACAGTGTTTATCTCGAGGTTTCTTTTCTTCCGCACAATGAATTGCACTAGCCGTGTTGTGTACCACATATATAGCAATTGCTGACTTGTAAAGCTGCGACATCGTGCAGTGTTTGTGAGGCATCTGGCGAGCGGAGTCCCTTCAGCTCGTCGCTGCAATGAGCGTCGCGCTCTCGCTATTCGTTAAACGCCACGATCCATGTGTCTGCAGCTGTAACTTCACCCCTGAAGGCACAACTAGAGTGACTTACGTAGAATAGGGGAAGAGTCCAAAGCGCCGGCTCCCGCGTGGCCCTATTGCGGTGAACTCCTGCGCCGCGCCGCTGCTGTGCCGGACCAGTGGGCTTTCCGCGCCGAGTTTCCACACAGGGCACTTGAAGTCTACTGAACCTTTATAATGCCATGCGGTATGGAGCTTATCTATCTTTGAGCGTCGTGTTAGTGAAGGGGGAACAACAGAATGCAAAAAATCGTGTGTCAAGCGGCATCAGCGTGGCCTAGTTCCTGCCACAGAGTTCGGGAACGTTGGTGCGCGTGCGTGCGTAAAAACGAGCAAAAGGGACACGCACAAGCACAGAACGAAAGAAAAAAAAACGTATTCGCACGAGTCATCGGGCAATGGCGTCGCGCATGCAAGAATTTGGAGTAATAAAAAAATTATGGCTGATCCCTCCGTCATAGGAATCGGTATAACACGAAAGTGAAACGTGTCGTCGAAGACGTAGTTTAATGTTTATAGTGCGTTGGTATATGAGAGCTTTCACAGTGTGTACTGTTGTTTGGCAGATATAGCACCGCTTGATGTGGACCCATCTAACTCACGTTGACGCTTAGTTGCCCGTCTCCGCACCGACGACTAACGCCCATGATCATGATTTAACCAATGCGGTAGCTGAAGTTATTAACATATACGTGGACGCCGCATATCGTGAAACCCGCGCAAATATGGCATCAACAAGCACGTATTAAACACTGGTGCTCCTTCAAAGCGTCGTGAAATGCGAAGAGAAACGCTACGCGTGTCGTGTCTTCCCTCTAGCCTGGCCGTTACTTCTCACAGGGCGAGCGGGGAACGCGGTGCGACAGCCAGGCGAGCGTCGGAGAGCTGTTTTTCGATATGGATGGATGCTATGAGCGAGGCTTGGCCTACAGCTGCCACCGAACGGTGTGTTAAACGGTTGACGAAATTAAACTTGTGTTGGAAACGTGCCGAATGGAATGGTCGTAGCAACGGCGCATTTTTTTTCTTTTTTTTTAGCCTAGTGGCACAGATGTCCCCGCCCCGTTATAAAGGAGACGCTCATAGCATCCATCCATCTATCCAAGAGCACTGTGAGAGGAAAGTGTGAAAGATAAAAATCGCGTTCATGCAGCCTCCGTAATGTGTTTGGCGGTAGCTCGGTGGGCTAAACGCCTGCCAGCCATCGTCGCGGACCGAGAGGTCATGGGTTCGACTCGCGTCAACGGAACTTTTAAATGCGAAGCATTTCTTAGCGAACTTCTGCGCCTTTGAGCGTATCTATCTATCTATCTATCTATCTATCTATCTATCTATCTATCTATCTATCTATCTATCTATCTATCTATCTATCTATCTATCTATCTATCTATCTATCTATCTAGCCGCCTACGGCTTTGTGCTCTCCTGCTCGTTTCGTTAATTGAATGTACACCAAAACTGGCATGGCATAACATGACTGTATGACGAACATGAATGACGAGTCATAACATGAAAATAATGACATGCATGTGATGTACAGCATGACTTACGTGCCGCGCTCATGGTGCGCTGGCGGCCGTTTCGCTAGCTTGATCTACCCCGGAATTGGTATTGCGCGACGTTACTGTGTAACGAACATAAATAACAAGACTGAACATGTAAATCATGAAAAGCATGTCATGTACAGCATGACTTACGTGCCACGCTCATGGTGCGCTGGCGGCCGTTTCGCTAGCTTTATCTACCCCGGAATTGGTATTGCGCGACGTTACTGTGTAACGAACATAAATAACAAGACTGGACATGAAAATCATGACAAGCATGTCATGTACAGCATGACTTACGTGCCACGCTCATGGTGCGCTGGCGGCCGTTTCGCTAGCTTGATCTACCCCGGAATTGGTATTGCGCGACGTTACTGTGTGACGAACATAAATAACACGACTTAACATGGAAATCATGACAAGCATGTCATGTACAGCATGACTTACGTGCCACGCTCCTGGTGCGCTGGCGGCCGTTTTGCTAGCTTGGTCTACCCCGAAATTGGTACTGCGTTACGTGACTGTGTGACGAACATAAATAACACGACTTAACATGAAAATCGTGAGAAGCATGTCATGTACAGCATGACTTACGTGCCACGCTCCTGGTGCGCTGGCGGCCGTTTCGCTAGCTTTATCTACCCCGGAATTGGTATTGCGCGACGTTACTGTGTAACGAACATAAATAACAAGACTGAACATGAAAATCATGACAAGCATGTCATGTACAGCATAAGTTACGTGCCACGCTCCTGGTGCGCAGGCGGCCGTTTCGCTAGCTTGATCTACCCCGGAATTGGTATTGCGCGACGTGACTGTGTGACGAACATAAATAACACGACTTAACATGAAAATCATGACAAGCATGTCATGTACAGCATGACTTACGTGCCACGCTCCTGGTGCGCTGGCGGCCGTTTCGCTAGCTTGGTCTACCCCGAAATTGGTACTGCGTTACGTGACTGTGTGACGAACATAAATAACACGACTTAACATGAAAATCATGACAAGCATGTCATGTACAGCATGACTTACGTGCCACGCTCCTGGTGCGCTGGCGGCCGTTTTGCTAGCTTGGTCTACCCCGAAATTGGTACTGCGTTACGTGACTGTGTGACGAACATAAATAACACGACTTAACATGAAAATCGTGAGAAGCATGTCATGTACAGCATGACTTACGTGCCATGCTCCTGGTGCGCTGGCGGCCGTTTCGCTAGCTTGATCTACCCCGGAATCGGTATTGCGCGACGTTACTGTGTGACGAACATAAATAACACGACTTAACATGAAAATCATGACAAGCATGTCATGTACAGCATGACTTACGTGCCACGCTCCTGGTGCGCTGGCGGCCGTTTCGCTAGCTTGATCTACCCCGGAGTTGGTATTGCGCGACGCTACTGTGCAACGAACATAAATAACAAGACTGAACATGAAAATCATGACAGGCATGTCATGTACAGCATGACTTACGTTCCACGCTCCTGGTGCGCTGGCGGCCGTTTCGCTAGCTTGATCTACCCCGGAATTGGTATTGCGTGACGTGACTGTGTGACGAACATAAATAACACGAATTAACATGAAAATCATGACAAGCATGTCATGTACAGCATGACTTACGTGCCGCGCTCATGGTGCGCTGGCGGCCGTTTCGCTAGCTTGGTCTACCCCGAAATTGGTACTGCGTGACGTGACTGTGTGACGAACATAAATAAGACGACTTAACATGAAAATCATGGCAAGCAGTCACGAGTCTGCGCCCGTATTCGTTCACTTCCTTGTCCGTGTTTACTTCGCGCAGCACCTTGTTTCATGATGTACGACCGACTCGCCCAGCAACATGCATTATGTGATGTACAGCATGACTCACGTGCCGCACTCATTGTGCGCTGGCGGCCGTTTCGCTAGCTTGGTCTACCCCGAAATTGGTATTGCGCGACGTTACTGTGTAACCAACATAAATAACATGAGTGGCACGCGTTTTCCTCAGTGACAGACTTGACGATGTATGCAGCTCTTTGCTGGCTGCTTCGCATTACATCGATTCCCACAATGCGTGGGAGCTGGCGGCTTTTTTCTTATAGCTTTTTTTCTTTGCCATCTGGTGGCGTTCATTTTGCTGACGTACTTCCCTCACGGAAATACGTCATGTATGTCTTAGTGGACCCAGGCGTTAAAAACTTTCGTGTTAAAAGTCAATAACACGCGCAGTCAGCTGAAATACCTACGCGGAGTGATCGCTTCACACCACGAGCTTTTTACTCACGGTCGCCAGTGGTTTGCTAGCCATAGCACACCGCTTTATTCGACAATTAATTAGCCGCCCCTAGCACATTCTTATGGACAGAGCACACCGGCAAGAAGCAAGGGAAACGAAAAAAAGAGTTGAGACGGCCATACGACGGCAATGCTGTTGGCTTATTTTTGCTTCTGAGCTAGCGTCCAGCAAGGCTGAACGTGCGCAAACATCTCAAAGAAAAGCAATGCCAGGTAAACTAACCTTATTTCACAAGTTTATGCATGAAAGGCGTGATATAGAAAATGCTTTACAAATATCCAGATATCATGAATTAAAGTTACAAAGAACCCCATTCTTGCTGTACAAGTTAAATAGCTGCCTGAACGAAAATACGGTAAGAAATTGACAAATAGAAGCGTGTTTTATCACCTGAGGGAAACAAATCGCCAAACCACACATCGTCATATTTATTTCTGGCTAAAGAAAGCGGGTTTGCGCAGCACACACCATATTAATATTGTTAGTCGTTACGCAAATGGCAAGCACGTCAATTTAGTGATGCCATGAACTATCGGTCGTGTTAGGCATACATACATTCGTACCCCTCCGTGCCAATTTTCATGTATACCAAGTGAACGTTCATGATTTCTTTTGCGCAAAACGTCCATGGACACAACTAAACAAGAGGTAGACAATACGGCCGCAAACTCACAACTGATTTATTGTTGGCGGTATAGACCACAAGCCAAGAAACCGCTGCTAAATTTCGCGTCTAGTCACTCAAAAGTAATAAAAAATGCGATAGTATCCTCATGCTTAAGATCTTCGTTGTTCCGGTCATGCGCGCACGAGCTTGGTTCCAGATTTCAGGACCAGCTAAGCAGGCTCAGGGCAGCTGGGTACCCCAGCCATTTGCTGAACACTATTTGCAAAAAAAGTCATCCCAGTGATAAAAGGTACGGAAAAAAATCCCTGAAGGTTACAAAATGAAAAAAAAAATCACAGCATATCCACGGAGTGAATGATGATGAGTGGGCGAAGCTGCGGAGATTCATCGGTAAACCGTGAATCTTCCGTGAATTCTGCCCAGTACATCATCACCGACGTGAGATCGGGCGCGTTTATACTAAAGGTTCGATGAGTTATGACGACTTGCAGCTCACTTTAATTTTACATGTACGCTGTGAATTTTCATTGTTTAGAAAACCATTGCTTTAGAATCTTTTCGTTTTGCTTTAGAAACATCTGGCGTTCTTTCGTTTTGCTTTTAGAAAACATCTGGCGTCTTTCGTTGGTTTATTTCATCAATCAACGGCGTTTTGAACAAAATTTTCATTGTTTAATCACGCACAGGAGAAATCTCACCAGGCACTACCTTGGAGGTAAACAATGGCTGCTAATGGGAATGAGAGACAGAAGAAGTCGGCTTTTAGCTAACACCTACACTTCTACTTCTACTAACGTTTCCTACTGGAACATGCCAATGGCTGCTAATGGGGCGTGAGAGACAAAAGAATTCGGCTTTTAGTTAACGCGCACGCTGCGAATTTTTTATTGTTCAACAACGCACAGGAAAAATCTCCCACCGGCACCACCTTGGAGGTCAAGATCTGGTACTGGCGTTACGACTGTTTACGCGCTACTACGACTACGAGGGACGAACGGGTGCCGCCTTAAGGAGCTTCACCCCTAAAAACTAAGCTTACAGTTCTCCCATATGTTCATAGATTGTCCCATGGCTTGAAGAATGTAGCAGCGAGATATGGTGTAACCTCGGTGTTTACAGTACCCAACAAGCTGTCAAAGTTGTGCCCACGACTTCGAAAGATGGTGGAGTCCGGTATTACGCAGCGTAAGAACAGCTGCCAGATGAAACACAGCCAACGTTATAGGTCTTGCAAAACAGCAGTGGTATACCAGGTTGCGTTCAGCCGAGGCAGATCTTATGTTAGGCAATCTGGAAGGTGTATAAACACCAGGTTGAGGGAGCATGACTCTGCATTACGTAGTTCAGGACGAGCACATCTGGTGGATCATTGCAGGTCCTGTGGGTGCGCGCCAATTTTTACAGACACAAAGATTCTGTCAACTCACAGGAAAAAAATTAACAGGGAGTTGATTGAAGCGTTCCATATTACAAACATGGGAGAAAAATGTGTTAGCCAAGCTTCCGTCACAATGTCCGATAAAGGATTCGACTTCTTGAAAGGCGCGTGCAACAATTCGTCTACAGATGCGTGAACTCCTCCTAAAATTTTCGTTGTTCTTTGCTTCTTATCGTGACGTAGCGCTGGAAGTGTTTTCTTTAGTTTATCTCGTGTGTTCCTGGGTCCACCGGTGGGGGGCGTTTGTTATACGTGAAGATAAAAGTACAGTTCGTTGTTCAAAATAAATCAGTTGTGAGTTTGCGTCCGTATGGTCTGCCTCTTTTTCCCTGTGTCCTTGTACGTTTTGCGCAAAAGAAGTCATGAATGAGTACCAGCTCGCCCAACTTTCAGTAATCTTGCCAAGTAGACGAGACGCGAGTTACGCGAGTAATTTTTTACTTTTGGTACCGCGGCCACGCCGACCGACACATTCGGCTTCGCATGGAATGGCTTGAAACAGCAGCGCGCAGGAGGCAGCCTTGTGAAACAAATCGAATGCACGAAATAAAAGAAAGGATATGAAGGTTGAAAACGCGTTAGCATGAGCTAGCCATCTATAACGTGCATATCTGCTACGTGCTCCTGGTTATCCCCATTTTATTCTCTCCTGCACCAAGTTTACGTTCGTCATCCCAATCACTTCAGAAAGTTGTTCAAATGCAGAGATCCCTTATGTACTATGGGGGCGCTCGGCGGCTGTGAGCGCGTAGAAGACAACGACGATCACATGTGCGCTCGCGTCACGCGGCAGCCGCTGGCAGCGGGCACTTGCGGCCGAGGCTTGGACCAGTAAAGACGTGTCCCTTTGTGTCTGGGCCTCATCTCTTAAGGGTTCAGGGCTAACCGCAGGCGCAAAACCCTACATCTGGCGCCCAACGGGAAGGACCACGCCCCGAGATGTTCTGCCCGGTCATCACCCGCCGGATCTCACGAGCCCCTGACTTCGGACCCCTACACGGCGATATCGCCTTCGAGGAGCTATGGGCGCTGAAGCGGGCGTTCCTGGATATGGCCGCCTACGGGGTCTATGACCTGGTCCTCCTACATCAGCCGGTCGAGACCCTCATGCGCCTCTGCCTCTCTGGCACAATGACCCCCGACGAGCGGCAGCCTGTTCTCATCGCCCTTGAACACCTCGGTGCTTCCCTCGGCGTCCCGCTGCCCGTGCAAGTCAGGGAGGGCTCGTGCGGCGGGGTGACACTTAAGGCCGACGACGAAAGCGGCGACGACGCGTGCGCTCACGAGGTCGACGTCGAAGCTCGTGCGAGCTCGTGCGGCGGCCCGGCAGCGAGTATAGAATATGCACAGCGCTCAACGCATGGCAACGGCAGCGGCGCGCTATTGGCTGCGCGCACACAGGGACGCCGCTGCGGACTTCCGCCTAGCAACGGCCGCCACGACGAGACGACGCCGCTCTCCTTCTCGGTGTGCCTTTCGCGGGAATTTTAAACGGTGAACGCGGCCGCCGGGCCCCGTGGAATTTTCGTCGCCGCTTGTGAACTGCTACTGTTCTCGCGTTGACCGAAGACGCCGTCGTCGCCGTAGCGTTCGACTATGCTTTGTGCATTTTGTTTTGTTGTAACGGTGAACACGTTCGCCCATGAACATTTGTGTTGTCGTCACTGTCTTTTGTGCCTTGGCGCTGCAGCAAGACGCGATCGGCCGTTGTGTTCTACTGTGCGTTTCTTTTTCTCTTTTTTTAACAATGGACACGCTCGCCTTTGAATATCTGTGCTGTCTGCTGTGTCTTTTGAGCCCTCGCGTTGTCACAAGACATAATCGTTGTTGTCTTGGACTGATTGCTTTTGTTTATTTTTTTAACGCTGAACAGGCTTTCACGTGAATATATGTGTTGTTGCCAGTGTTTTTTGTGATCTCGCGTTGTCGCAAGACGTGATCGCCGTGGGTTCGAGTGTGCCTTGTATTTTGTTATTATTTTTTTCGCGGATGTTCTTGCCAACGCATTTCGTAGAGCCCTGCAACGCCGGTGTTGTACGGCTATGACCACGGAAAACAGCGCATGTGAGACGTCGGCGCGCCGCGCATTCGAATACGTTGAAGGCAATGACAGTTCCTCGCCTGAGGTTGACGTGGTTTGGGCGCGTTGACGTGGTTTGGGCGAACATCACTGATGAACAAGACGCCTGCAACTGTGTAGAAGACTATGGCTTGATGACAAACACATCGTGGGTTGTAGACTTCGGGAAGTCAACAACAAGGTGTGAAAGGTAACACAAAAATGGTGTTTCATAACTTCAAAAATAACTTGCGGCATCTTCTGTGGTGATTTAACTTCATGCTTTGGCGATAATGTCCAATGATGAGCCGTCTCAATTAGGTCGTATTATGTGTGCACTTGGCCGCCCTTATACGTGGCGTAAGCGCGGTTGGCGAAACAAAATCGGAAAAGAGCCGCAGCCACATAATTGTGTTATCGTTATTTTCCTATCTTATGGCATAGGTACCATAGGATGGGAAAATAAGGATCCGCAGCAGCAGTGTGCCAAGTTCGAGGAGCAGTTGATGCAGACGGACACTGAACTGGCAAACATGCGGCGCAGCCACGAAGAAGAGCTCCAGCGGCAGCACACACTCCAGGACTCTCAGCTGGACGAGCTACGAATGCAGGCGGCTGATCTCCGTGCGCAGCTCGCCCAGGCCCAGCAGGACCGCGACAGAGAGGCCAGTCAAGCGCAGAAGCTTGCAATGCCTTCGATCCTGTGGGCACTCTGAAACCACGTTATGTGCAGAAAGCTTCGGGAGAGGGGCGAGGGAGGATCAATGCTTCGACTGACGAAAAAGATGGCTTTCGTTTTCGAGTCGTCTCAGGCGAACGCTTAAGGATCCGTGTCTTTTTTTTTTCATGTAATTTTTTTGCAGACATTTTACCTATGCGGTCAGTTCTTCAAAATGTATAGGTAAGTCTTCCATGTTCGCATCGATATTGGTGACCCACACGAAAGTAAATTAAGCGCCTTCCCTCACGATGACGTGGGCGCAGAATGCGTTCCTCAAACAGCCGCCTAAGTGTAGACCATTGCGGTGACAAACCAGCTGAAAGGAAATATACAAAATCCCCGTTTCACAACACACAAACACACAAACGCGTGTTCTGTGTGATGAGTCGCTGCAGTGTTATGTTGCAGTGACGCTGTATTACATATTGCCCAAATTTCTGCAATTTCAGTTAATAGCAGCCAAAATATCAGGCGCCAAGCAGACGCTCGCCGCTTTGACGCGGCTTCCGCCGCCGAGAAAGCCCACGGGTCCCAGAGTTACTGTATATGCTATCTTTAGGTAGCAGAGTTGCACATCCGTTTTACTAACGCCGCTAGCAACCACGCATTGCGGAGAAGCTGACGCTCGGGGAAATTTTTGTATTTTTCTACACCACCGCTGCAGCTAACTGAACTAACACCAGTCATCGATAGTCAATGTTTATTGCCGGTTTTCGACACGCCAGCCATGTTAATCAGCGACACGGTAGGCATGTCGCCTGCAAAAACGTGGTGTCACCTCACCGCATAGCTCTGGTTGATAGTGTCACGTAGAGTTACTGTATATGCTACCTTTATGTAGCAGAGTTGCGCATAGGTCCGCCATCTTGACCGCCGTGGCATCCACGCTAAGCAGGAAAGCCACCTCTCTGGAATGTAGGAGCTAACGCGGCTGCTGTTGTTGCTGTTGTCACCTCGGCCCAGCGGCTCCGTGTACTTTCTCGTTCGATCATAACGCGTCGCTGGCGCAGTGACTTTCGATTCGAAGAAAAAAAAAGAATGGAAAGCTCGGAGAAACAATAATTTGAGATGGAACAAGTGGAGATGGAACACTATCGCAAGTAATACTTTTGTTTTAAATGGCAATTAGAAAAAGTCTGAAGGTCACGATTCTGGACCAGTTAAATTCAGCCTAATTATTCGTTTCACGTAGTTTTTGATGCAGCGCTTCAAAAGATTAAGTGACTATCTCGAGAAAACAAGTGCTAAAATGATCACTGTGTTTTACAAATAGCGCAAGCTAACGAGAATTTCGCGTACGTCTAGGTAGATGTGGCATGTAATAAACACTTGGTCATGCTTCAAACATTTATGCCGCACAGTGCTCGGAATGAATCATGCTGCATGTTGTGATAGAGCTGTAAGTTTCATATTCACACACATCGCCTCCTTCACACAGTCACTCGCGCATATTTTTACCGTTTTGTCCCGTTCGATTTTTAATTGACCTTTGACCAGTGAGAGAGAAGCGATATATATCCTGTTCGTTGTCGCCGGCTTCTGACGTCTCATGCGCAGCAGCCACTTGAGACGGCGACGGACGACGGAGACAGACTTGCCACATGGAATCGAGAAGGAGGCCTTTCCGTGCTCTTGTCGGTTCGTGCAGTAGGGAGCGCAGCATCCTGTCACTGTCGCAACTTCGCAACACTGAGTCAGGGGGCTGCGCCGCGCAGACGTTCGCAAAAACGGATAGCAGAAGACACCACCACGACAACGACAAACAATTCGAACTCAGCTGGACCGTCTTGCGCTTCGCCGGACGGCTTGATTTGGCTTGATACAGCGGTGGTGGCGCGGCGATCGCCAGCACCCGCGCGGCCGTGAAGTTGGCTTTCCCTAAAACGGATGCTTTTTGCGCACGTGAGCGCGCTGGGCGAATGGTGGCGCGAGCGGCGAGTTCTAGCAGAGGCGCAACTCTGCTACCTAAAGGTAGCATATACAGTAACTCTAGTGTCACGTGGTCGTGACTTCGATGAAGACAGCAGCCGGCGTGTTCAAGATGGAACTGTTTATTTGACCGAACTTGTGGCCGGGAAACTGAAAGTTAATTTACAGCAATACACACGGTATGCACTGATAGCGGCGGACAGAGCGTCGACCGTCGGAAAACTGACAAGCGGTCAAGCGCGTTGGCTTTTATACAGACGCTATCGAACTTTTCAGCGGTATCGCTGGTGGCGGCGTTATCTCTCGACAAAGCTGGAACATTCGCGTGCGGTGCGCAATCTTAACAAAACGATCTACTACAATCGCGAAGCTTCTTGAACACTGCTTCGCGTACAGCGTCAAGCTTGGATAACCGTCCTTGCTGGTCAAACCGGAATACATCAAAATAAACAAGTGGGCGTGACAATAGCCAGACGTATGCGCAACTCTGCTGCCTAAAGGTAGCATATGCAGTAACTCTAACTAAAGTCCCTTGATATATAGAAAGTAGCGACACTCTCCTCCATATCCTCGCCAAAGTGTCCAACCCTCCTCTCCCAAGTGTCTAAACCTTATATATATCCTCTCCCAAACGACCACCGTGCGGGCGCCGGCCCTATAATCCGGCTCGCGCCACTTTCCTATCAAGAATGCTATGTCACGCTGATAACGCGCTCAACGTTGGTGACCGCGAAGTCGGGTTAGGCGAACAATCAAAACAGTAGAAAAAAAGAAAGATGTTCGCGCGCATTTCCGGGCGACGGCCCGTGAAGCGGGGAGGTGGAAGGCGGGAGAGGAGGGTGCTCGGCGTGGCGGCTCGGTTAAAAGAAAGACGGTACTTTCCCAAAAATATCCAGGGACTTTAACTCTAACGGGTCCGGCACGTCAGCGCCGCGGCGCCGAAGTTCACCGCAAAAGGCCCTCGCTCCTCCCATGTATTCGCGCGGCGCTTTGGACAATCCCCCTATTCTAGGTCACTCTAGACACAACCACGTTGCCCTAATTTACGCTTATCGGTGATTGTTCTCGAGTTCTCTTTGCTTGTCCGCATGCTTTTTCAGGTCGTCGTTGTACAGGACAATAAAATAAGATCTCCTGGTAGTGTGGCGGCACCTGTCGGAGCAGATATCAACCACTCCGCAAGCTTCGTCTTTGTTGCCAGGCAACGTGCTGCCGGGCACACTGGGCCTCCGAGATTGCGCGCAACCTGTCGGCACTCAATATCGGAGGCCATGACTGGGCGAAGCCCAAACCTTCGAGTGCGCTGGTGAGAGCGCTGCGATCGCAGGCGATGCCAGCGTGTCTGAGTTGAGGGTGCAAGGCAGTGGTGAGGAGGACGGTATTGATATAATTGTCCGTAGCGGCTTTGGTACACGGTGTGTCGCTTAATTACTGGTGCGAATTTTATGGGCATGCTCTTGCCTAAACGCCGACAAAATTTCAAAACGTCGTTTCAGGGTCCCTTTAACATATCGTAAACAGCCACGAGTATGTTGGGGGGAACCCTGCTTCCTCTAGTCTTGCAACTTTCCTTGCGAAGCTAGAGCCCAACATAAGCTTGCAAGATATTTCTAGAGCGGATTTAGGACAAGTGAAGGCGATGCCTCTTTTTACCACCTTTTAGTGGGCTGATCCAAAATTAAGAATCGGTTTCACTGATCGTGGCTCATAACACCAGCAAATATGGGAACTCTGAAACCGAAGGTTAAGATCGAGCAGTTGCAGCGAATTGGATTCTGGAACCTCCGATGTAAAATCTAGAAAAATCTTGCTCTACAAAAAATCTTGGAAGCATGTGTTGGGTCTAGTTATGCAAAGCAAGTTGCAGGAATAACAGAGAGCTGAGCTAGTTGGTAAGTATTCATTCTGAGCTTCACTAAAGAGGTGCCTCAGACTAATAGAATACAATTTCTAGACATTTCCTTAACGTTTCAGAAGAAAGCGATAAATGGGAAGCGATAAAGATCCAGCCGTGGATCCTCTCCAGCCACCTCCTTTGTGAACCGTACGCAGGCTCGCATGCGCGAAAGATTTTGAAAGCGATTCCTGCGAAGCGTGTGACTCAGCATCGTGGCATGCTCAGTGGCTGGGACCCAAGTAGAAGTTTTTTTGATTTGCGTAAAATGTAGTAATAATTTGCTCTTCAGAATCAACTGTTCCTCTTTTTTTTCTGTCAATCCGTCAATCCACAGAACACATTCACCACCTAAAAATAATGATAATGGAAATTATTGCTTCATGCGCGCTCAATGTTGTGCTTACTCAGTTTAAGTCAATTTGGCCACTTTTCGTGCTTCATAACTCCTCACAAAAATAATGCAACATGTTTTTGCAGATTAAGTTAGAATAAGTGCTTGGCTTTGGTTATGAAGACTTTAAAGAAAATTGAAGATGGCGTTTTTTTTTAAGTCACCATCGAAATATTGCATTTTTAGAGACTTGTCCTCATTGGAACATTTCTGGTTAACGTTTCAAGTCACTCTCAGCGATTTCGCTCTGCACATTTGTTAACCTAACATATGGCAATGTTATAAAACTTTTTAGGAAGTCTGGCGTTTATACGCGCGGAGAAAAAAATCTTAAATTTGAGCAATATTGAACTTTGTGCCGATTTTGCGAATATTTTTATTAAAATAACCGCATCAAAACTGCAAAGTAATAATGGCGCTTGTCCTCAACATCAGCGCTTGTCCCGTCCTCTTCTCTTGTGTCCTTGTTCAGCGCTTGTCCCGTCCTCTTCTCTTGTGTCCTTGTCAGCGCTTGTCCCGTCCTCTTCTCTTGTGTCCTTGTCAATTTCGTGCGCTGCGCAAAGATGGGGAAGTAATAATGTTTCGTCAACTTAAACTATCCGTAGTATGTAGAGAAAATTTGTCAGACCTACAGCTGCAATAGTTTTTTTGTGGCTTCTCATCGAAATCCCATTCCGCGAAATTCGAAAAAGGCGGTTGCGGCTCAGTGGATACTTCCAAATTTTTTTAAGGAAGGTGAAAGTTTTTTTCGCGAGACTAAAAGTGGTTTTGTGGTCTTGGGGACGCGGACAACGAAATATATTTTTTTCGACCAAATTACAGGGGGTCGACGGACATGCACCGAAGTTCCTATCTGCACACCCTGCAAATTTCAACCACCTGGTGTTCTTGAACATGCATTGACATTGCACAGTACCTAGTCCTATAGCATTCTGCCTCCATTGAAAAGCGATCGCCACTTCTGGTTTCAAACCGGCGACGTTCGGTTCAGCAGCCGAGCACTATAACCACTGTTCCACCGTGGCGGATGAAGCTGCTATTCTGTCTCTCTACACCGATCATTTTTTTCTCAACCCCCCCGAAAATTGTTGTGGAAGAGCACCTGCTGAAAGGCACTTCACGTACACCAAAAATAGAATGGCTTGTTTAAGTATCACAGCAAGGATGCACAATGTGACATAGAAGAACCATATTCACAAAAGAAAAATTTTGGCTGAGCTCATCTATGGCGTCTAAACAAAAATTTTAACTTCAACATTTTACATGCCAAAACTGCTTTATTGCGAGGAAACATCGTAGGGGGAGACCTTTAATAATTGTGACTACTTGGGGGTTTCTAGCAGGCACTGCAATGCAAGTAATGCCTATTTATGCATTTTTTCTTCGCTCCATCATACCTAGGGCTCCCTGTTTTCGGATAAATCTGAAAAAAATCTGATAAACACTCTTGGGGGTAATCACAATTTTTTAAAGTACAGGAAGTGACTGAATACACCATTAAGAGAGCGTCGAAATAATTGTCAGCTAATCACGCACCTGGCCAATCTAGCAACACATGTATCATGGTGCCAATGTGCGCCGCTTTTGGAAAAAAACGTAACTTTGTCACAGGTTGGTGATAAAACGGAATGAGTAATAACGGAATCTTCTGCGATGACGGAGGCACATACCGACGATTGTATCAGCGCACCGTCTGATAATCTTTCCTCAAAAGAAGTTCATTTTATAAAAACAACCTAACTTTTATCATACGCATGCCCAGTCAGTTTTTGTATCTTGCCTCAGGTTTTTGCAGTGCCATCCTTTGTGTATATATGTGATGAAACATCTGGAAATAAAACAGTTGTTAGTCTGCGCTCTGTGTTTGTGGTGTATTCAGTCAGTTGCTGTACGTTAAAAAAGCACGATTACCCCCAAGATGTACAGTAGTGTCCACTCTTACAGGGAACACGCGAGCACGTGGCTGACAGCCCGCGCGGCGCTGACTAGCGGCGGGGTTTGTAAATGCGGCGCATGCGCACACACTTGTAAGAGCGGCGCGCGCCCGGCGTTGTCTGCTACTTCTCCAACCATGCTCCAGGCAATTCCTGGAAAGCGCTAGAAAGCGGTTCCGTTTTTCTCAGGGTGCGATTTATCTAGCCTTCACTCGGCATTCCACAGCTCGGCATTCAAATATCCCCATTTGTTTATTGCTGGACTCTTTCGTAGGGTTTAACTGGGCTGGGTTTTATGCTCGCTGAAGCATCATGCGGAGAAACTCCTAAGACCGACCATTTATTTATAACATTATTCTGTTACAACACACGCGCACAATGAAATAAGGCGTGCACACAACATTACCTGAAGGTATACTTGAAGGAGACATCTCGTTGATTATACTTTTTGCGACAGAGAATATATGGGCAAGAACTAGCCACAAGACTTTTGAAGGATGCAAAGCTGGTGTGTTCCGGCACGTCCACACTCTTTTAAATGAAAAAAAGTTCAACTTGTGTAAGAAAAAGAGCCCCAAGGGCTTGCGCAAGCCAGTTATACACTTTTCACTCACTGCTACAGCAACTGGCCACTATTGATAACAGACAAGGCAACTGAAGCATGATGCAACGAACTGACATACTAAGCGTGCCCTTCCGGCAATAAGATAACTGCCTATTCAACGAGCGGAAGGCAGAGTTGGTATCACTTGCTTGTAACTTGGAAACCAAAGGCGGTAAGGATCGGCGTACGCCGAGCGCTGGCGCATAGAAGTAGCAGACGATGCGGGGCACGCACCGCCGTAATGAATCTGTACGCATGCGCTGCATTTACAAATCTCGCCAGCAGTTAGCGCTCCGCGGACAGCCGGCCACGCGCTCGCGTGTTCCCTCTAAGAGTGGACCGTACTGTACAACCAACCAGCCCCTATAGCTGTTGTTATTGCGATAAACATTCGCCGGTAAAACTTTTGACACTTTGGATTTATCCGATAAACTATTGATTTTAAAAGGGCATTTTCAACATTCATAGGGCATTTTCAAAGCTGCGAATCACCAACGAAAGGAGCGCACCTCCGTCAGCAGCCGAAACCTCGTAAAATATGCTTGCGTCTATTAAAATAAGCTTTAAGGTTGCAATATGAACAAACGTAGGTGTTTTGTATTCAAGTATTCGTGCTTGTATGTATATGTGTTTACGCGATCCTGACATCTAAAATACACTTAGCGTGTTTGCATGTTTTCGTGTTGAGATATCATTTCATCTAAGATTTCGGAGTATTGAGAATGATAATAATTGGTCCTTTATTTTCCATCCAAAAAATGAGGGAGGCTGCGAGAAAATTGACTAGCTCCTGCCCTGCCCCCCCCCCCCTTGTATTACACTTTGGCGAATTTACAGCAGTGCACATCAACATCCTTATTAACAGGGTAAATGAACAGTAAGTGAGAAATAATGATAGCATGGATGAACAGGATTATCAGCAACAATGCAACAATACCTTTTCATTGCAAATAAAATTAAGAAGAACACAATGCAACAACTTAAAATGCAAAATTAAACACCGAATTTTGAAGAATTGGAGATTTGCGTGAAATAATGTCCGATAAACGTCGAATTTCCTCCCCAAAAACAAACTCCGAAAAACACCCTCCGAATTTCAAGAAAAATAAACTCCGAAAAACACAGAGCCGAATTATAACGTAGCTGCCAATACCGCAACCTTATGCAGAGGATATTTATGATGACTATCCAAGCGTGCGGAATAGCATTCTATATGTAGATGCAGTCAGTGTTTATCACGCCAGCTTTTTCACAACCAATGGCTACGAGCGCTGGTGGTTCATTTGCATGCTATTTTCATAGTACCACTGTCCTGTCAAGGTGTAGTCATTATGCCACCCACTGTTGTCACCAGCGGGGGGTTTCAACCATACTTTATGTATGTCTGTGTGTTGCCGCTTTGCGTGTTTGTATGTGCGTGTATATATATATAACCAAAATTGAAAAGTTTCGGGAGGGGGTTGAACCTTCCCCCCTCCCCTTGGATACGCCCCTGGTTGTCACTTCGTCCATCTCAAACTGTTATCGAAACTTGTGCATTGATGCACTTCAGAACAGCTCCATTTGCCTTTCAAGGGAACGCAAATCTTTGTGTCTCGCGGAGAAAGGCGTTCAAATTGTAAAACGAATCATGAAGAAGACTGCGGGAACGAAACAGGACCTCTGGCTTGGGCTACTCGGCTACCGTTCGTCACCCCTCGAAGATGGTCGTTCACCTGGTGAGCTCCTCCAAGGCAGACGCCTACGCACGAGACTTCCAGACTTCAGCCACCACTCAAGCGTTCCCGTGACTAAACACAAACAGCCAGAAGCTCGTGGAAGATGCTTACCAGCACTCAAGAAAGGCGAAGTCGTACGGCTCAAAAACAAGGCATGGACCAGGAAGGTGCAAGTGCTAGGACGAGTCGCACCAAGATCTTACGAGGTAGCCACGAGGACGGCAGAGGGTTACGACGTAACCGGCGCCACCTACTAAGGACACGGGAGCAGTATCGTGAGCAACAAGTGTGTGGGCGTGGCGAGTGCCAACGCGGCGAGTACCACTGGCACTACGAGGACCACTACGAGATGAAGTCGACTGGATGGAAAGAGGCGGCATCATACAGAAGGTCAGCGCGCCAACGGACTGGGTCAGCGCTCTAGTAACCGTAAGAAAGTAAAAATCACAGCATATCCACGGGGTGAATGATGATGAGTGGGGTGAAGCTCCGGAGGGAATCACCGGTAAACCGTGAAACTCTTCCGTGAAATTCGCCCAGTACATGGTTTACGTGGTCCCTTCATTATCACCACTTTGTGATCGGTGAAATGCAGGGAAAGTGTCCGCTCCCGAGCGAAAGAGAAAGCGCGCCAAGAGCGAGCCCCTTGTCCGCCTCCATCCGGCGACCCCGAGCGAAAGAGAAGCGCAACACGAGCGAGCGCCTTTTACGATCGCAGTCATCCAATGACATGCGCCTTTCGCATTATACAAGCGTCATCTGTCATCTTTAAACAGCAACTCTAAGAAATACATGAAACGCCATCTAGTGAGCAATTCATTAAACTAGAGCTGGCTACATACATACTACTACAGAGGGGGGAACGACCCACACCCCAAGGAGCTTCGCCCCTCAAACGGAAAGCTGCGTTTGTACATGGATCCTCGGAATATCAATGATTGTCTAAAGCGGGAGCATTATCAAATGCCAAGGCGGGAAGATATTGAAGCTGAGTTAGCAGGGGCCCAATATTTCTCTCACCTTGATGCAAACTCCGGCTTTCACCAAATCCCATTAGACAATGAAACGTCGAATATCTGCACATTCAGCACACCGCTCGGGCGATACCGTTTTTAAGGCTTCCTTCGGTATAGCGGCGGCGTCACATGTTTTCCAGAAGGCAATGAGCGAAATCTTCGACCGAGCTGAGGGAGTGCACGTGTATGTCGACGACGTCTTATTCTGTGGAGCTACGAAAGATGAGCACGATGCACGCCTCCGTCATGCTTTGCAGTTGTCCAGACAGGCAGGTTTGACGTTTAATGCTGACAAATGCAAGATCGGGCTGACTGAAATTGATTTCTTGGGTGACGTCATATCCAAAGAAGGAATAAAACCAAACCTTTTGTTGAGCATATCGCTGGGCGAGTTACCTCACCCGGTAGACAAGGCGGCCGTACATCGGATGCTAGGCGTGGCGAACTACTTTTGCCAATTCATACCCAACCTGGCCGATAAGAGGAACCTGCTGCGCAGCCTTTTAAAGAAACACACCATTTCTGAATGAACAGAGAATCAGGCGCGTGAGTGGGCAGTTATTGGTGAGCATCTAAGCAAACCACCACTGCTCGCCATCTTTGACGCGTCCATAGAAACCAAAATCTCTGCAGATGCTTCGAAATGCGGGCTAGGAGCAGCTCTTTTGCAACGTTACGGTGACGCTTGGCGGCCAGTTGCTTATGCATGGCGCGCTATGAGCGCTGCATAACAAAGATACTCTCAGATCGAGAAAGAAGCGATGGGAATTACCTACGGCTGCGGAAAGTTTCACCAGTTTGTCTATGGACGCAATATTGTTATTGAAACTGGCCATCGTCCGTTAATTGCCATTGCTACAAAAGCTACTGGTGACATGCCTCCGCGACTTCAGCGTTTCTTCCTGCGTTTGTTCACCTATAACTTTGATCTTCACTTCGTGCCAGGCATGCAGCTGCTCCTGGCGGACATGCTGTCAATGGCGTCACCAACTGCCGCAGGGAATACCGATGGATTCAACGAGAACGTGGAAGTTTATGCAACAAGAATTGTGTCCGAGTTGGTAAGCAAAAAGACCACAGATCGCATAATAAAGGAAACGGCAGCCGATACCGAGTTTCGAGCTGTTATGAACTACTTGTGCGGCAAGGGAAAGCTCGAAGGCACATTGAAACTATTCGCATCCGAGTTGTCACTCGTACAAGGCATTTTATTTAAGGAATGCAAAGTGGTTATCCCTAAGTCGTTGAGGCCAGAAATGCCCAACCGCATTCATGAAGGGGTCTTAGGTATGAACAAGTCCAAAGCAAAAGCTCGACGTTTGGTTTTCTGGCCAGGGCTTAACGTGGACATCGAGAAGATGCTACAGCGCTGTGCAGCCCGCCGCAAGTACGCTTACGCGCAGCAAAGTGAGCCTCTAGTTTTAAGGCCCGCACCTCAATACGCGTGGTACAGAGTCGGAGTCGACATCTTGCAGTAAGGTGGAAGTTCATACCTTTGTGTCTTTGATGCTTTGTCCAATTTCCCAGCAGTCGAAAGACTAACTAACTTTACCACCATATCTGTAATCGAAAAGCTGAGTGCCCTTTTTGCTAGTGTCGTGTATCTGGACGACATATTGGTCGTGGTTACAACAGAGGAACAACACCTTCGGAACTTGGATGAAGTTTTCCAAAGGCTGTTCGATGCAGTATTCCGATTGAACAGAGAAAAATGCCAATTTTTCTCGGCCACCATCCCGTACTTAGGACACGCCATTTCTGCGGACGGTATTCAACCTTTGCCTGAAAAAGTAGCAGCGGTAGCAAACTTTCCTACTCCAGCGTCTTTGAAATAGTTGCAGGCATTTTTAGGTCTGGCGTCGTACTTGCGCAAGTTTGTTCCCAACTTCGCATCGACAGCAGCTCCACTCAACAATATACTTAAGAAAGCGTCGACTTTTGTGTGGGGACCTTCACAAGATGCCGCCTTTCAAACCCTCAAACACCGTCTGACAAAGTGCCCCGTTTTAAGTCATTTCCAGGACAAATGGGACAGTGAGGTTCACACTGACGCAAGCCAGGTTGGTCTAGGAGCGGTCCTCGTTCTGCGCGATACAGACGGAACTGAACATGTTGTAGCTTACGCCAGCCGCAAGTTATCGGACACGGAACGCCATTACCACATGAACGAGTTGGAGTGCCTGGCTGTTGTCTCGAGCGTGGACGAGAAGTTTCGTCACTACTTGCTCGGCCGCAAGTTCACGGTGGTGACGGACAACGCTGCGATTGCGTGGATGTTTGCCAAGCAACACCTAAAGCACAAGTTCGCCTGCTGGATCATCCGACTGCAAGACTACACTTACGACGTGAAGCATCGAGCAGGGGCGCTAAACCAGGTTGCCGATGCGCTATCCCGGAACCCTTGCGAGGAAAACTTACCACAACCCAAAGAAGGCTGGATTTGGTTCTCGCAGCAGGATGCTCCGAACTCTCAGCGGTACGATTCAGATTTGGCAGCACTCATAACGTCGCTCGAAGACACGCAGATGAATTCAAAGTTTGTCCTCCGCGGAAGAACATTGTATCGGCGCCATTGGAACAGCAACAAAGAAGAACGCTACCTGTTAGTGATTCCATCTACCATGCGTTCTGAAGTTCTGCACGCCATCCATGATACCCCGGAAGGTGGACACGTAGGCCGACGAGCTACTCTGCGGAAGATCCAGGAACGTTTCTGCTGGTCGAGGATGGAGAGAAGCGTTCAGTTGTACGCCGCAAGCTGCGAGGTCTGCCAAAAGGATAAGCGTCGCCCGGGATACCAACATGGACTACTAACACCTATTCCACTCCCTGACACTATTTTCAACACCATCGGGATTGATCACGCCGGTCCATTACCAACTACAGCCGCATGGAACAGACACATTGTAGTGGCAGTGGACCACTTGTCGAAGTTTGTGGAAGTTGCTGCGGTGCCCTCTCTCGCAGCTGTCTTTATAATCAAATTTTTACAGGACCGCTTTGAATGGAAGCACGGCCTACCTAAGGAGATCGTTTCAGACAGAACAATCACTTACCGAAGTCGTGAACACTGATCGTACCTCTGAAATGCAGGTGTCGATCATTAGTTCACTTGAGCATACACTCAAAGAAAAAAAAGAGTATTCGTGAATTTTTTCGGAGAGTTCTGACTTGCCACGTATAGGACTCTCTTTAAATAGTCACAGTGACTCTCTTGGTGGGTCAGGGTCGGCTCGCTCTAAGAGAGTCCCCTGACCCTCTAGGAAGAGTGGAAAGACTCTCATCCGAAGGTTCACGTTACCACTTATAGGGAGTCAGACGACTCTTGCCGGCAACACTTCTCTGGCGGTCAAGTGACCCACACCGAAGCGTCAAGCGACTCCACAAGTATTTTAAGCTCCTCATTTCGACACTTGCTCTACTTTTGCGCGACTACTGTTGAAAATAGAGGAGTATTCATTTTAAGCAGGTCCACTATTACTTGCCGTTCTACTCAGCGACTGCAAAAAAAGAATAGTTCAGTTTTAGCATTATTTTAATAAAACTCGTCAAAACAACACATATTTTCCAGCAAAGTTATATAGAAAGCGCGAAAAGGTGGTCTTTGATTTCTAGTTAAGAAGTTTGGGTATTCCTCATTTACATGCTTCTATAAGTATAGCCAACTAAAATGTGTGACGGGTGTGCATAGTGCCATATAGTGCAAAATAAACTGCAGAAATAGGCATCATGTTCCAATCTTTATTCCTTATGATTAAGAATAAATCAAAAAGTGGCGACGGCTGGAGGCATCAGACTTGTGGCTTGATAGGTTGTCGCTCCTGTTCAGCGTGAGCACCATGAAAAACGGTATCTGAAAAGCAGAACGTGATATTATGATGAGAAAATGAAATTGCAGTAAAGGTTTGCGAAACTTAAAAATAAGTGGTTCACATAGACACAATGAAGGCTCACAACAAGACAACAAAGGTAAACACGTATGGTAAGGAACCAAGTTCTTTGCCGTTATCGTGTGAAACACAACTTGCAAATAGTACATTTCGTAACACGTCACTTGGGGAGAAACTTGCAGCACAAGATGATGTGAGCCTCTTTTAAACAACAAACGAAATTGGTTTAGGCTCCTCTGCGTGGGTGCCACTCACCTCTTTTCCTACGTCGTCTTGTCCAACCAAAAGAAATGTATCTTCGACTGCCTCGTTGACAGGGCGAACGCAGCTGTTGATTTTCCCATCACGAGCGTTGAGGCACCAGACCAGAGCGGCACCTTCGTTTCCCCGAGTGTGGCTGTCAACTGGAGTGAAGAGGCAGGAGACGTGATCCGGGATTGTGGGAATAACCAAAACACACACATTATTTGTATTTAAAACCACTCTTTGTTCAAAACACCGTTATTGTACACACATCTGCCATGAGTGTTTAGTTCAAATTTCCCAACGAAAACAAATTTTCACGTAAAAGGCAGCGGGAACCTCGTCTCGCAATAGGCACTGGCTATACACGAATGAAAGCACTTCTTTTCTGAGAAATCACTTCAAAATTTGGTTTGAGAATAAACACGGTTTGACGCCGGCTTACCCCGACACCCAAGCGCATCCTCCGGCAGCCAGGGGCACGCCGTGAGCGGTTACTGACCGCATGTTTTACAAACGTAACCCATACTCAGATAAACACATGCGAGTACGAGGGCCCGAACGACACCCAGTGCGTGCGGACGCCGTCTACGTCGAGATCAGACATGTCATACGCTAGAATTAGCACACATAACTCCCACAATGACGTACACTCACTTGATTTTGTTATAGCGCCATCGCAGATGTTGGCGAACCATGAAAACCGCAAACAGTAATGAAGGAAAAAGTGTGCGGCGGCGGCCACAACAACAGGCGCCGTCGAAAGTCTCTAGATTTTTCGCCTTACCGGCGAGGCGTGTCCAACTTGAATGACTGCCGCGTACGTTCTGGAAGCCACCGTACTCTATCTGCACCTCAAACTACCGTCTTTAAGCCAACAAAAACCATTATATATAGTGCGCGTGAGCGTTCTGTACACAGGCTTTTTTTTCCCGTTCCCACGCACGGAAGCACGGAACACACTCAAGGTCGATGGAGATATTATTATGAAGTAGACTAAAGTGCATCTCAAAACGACATCTTGCACCTTCAGTAGTGCAGACACAACGTGCGATCAGCAAGAAATGACCCTTGATAATTGTTTGCATCGCTCACTTTACGGGAGCTTGTGCACCAACGCGCATAACGGTGGCAACTCGTTAACTGACAGCTTTAGTTGGGCATCCGCAACAGACCCGTGGACACAGGCTGTTGTTGGAAACGGCTGGCAGATAACTTCCGCAGAGCTGCTGCAGACGCCCAGCGAAAGCTGTATAATTAGTGCCTACGAAAGCAGTACACTCACCGTTAACTGGCGCCCGTTGCCCGTATCCGCAGCTCCATGAATATTCCGCCCTCCAAGCGTCACTTCGTGCACGGAGCCGGCGTCAACACCACCGAAGACGCGCATGAACATGAAACTGATGAAACTTCAAGACACGCAACCCGCGCAACCAACGCAACGACGCAACGCATTCCAATAGGGAACCCAAGCTCAAGTTTGCGGCGCGACGACAGCGCCGCGCCAGCCGCGCTGCGGCTCTGTCGGAAAGCTCTGAACCTTCGCGCGGCTGACTCAGCCCCTTTCACGGTAGCGGTAGCGCACGCGCGCACGCGTTCTTCTCTCGGTGCGGGTAACTGGGAGGCCGTCAGCTGGGTACGTTGAACCGAGAGGCTTGCTGTGCGAAGCTGCGCACTTCCACGATGGCAGAAGCGACCCCGCGGAAGCGCAAGCGTGGTCCGAAGTATTGCGGTTTAGTGGCCAGCCACAACAGTGCAGACAAGGCACACGATTCACGTGTTAAACTGTATCGGTTTCCGGGCGTGTCGCACGAGAAATAAAGGCGGCAAGCGTGGATAGCTGACAGCGCTGTCTTGCCTTCTATTTTGGCTGTCTGAGTTCATCGCTTTCGTTCGTTCCGACTACCTGAGTCGGTAAGTAACGGGGCGCATGCACGCAGCGACTACAGTAATGATTACTCGCTGTCTTCTCGCATTGTTAAAGTCCAGTTCCGGTTGTAGGTGAAGCAACTCTGTGTTTTGATTGCCCGTGCTCGTGAGACCTACTCCTCGTTGTAGAACGTTCACATTCGCGTTATACCGTTAGCGTTGCGCGGTTGGTTGAATTCAACTGAACTCCGCACATTGTCAGAATTTCGGCGCCTGCAATTCACGCGTAGGGAAAACTGCTTTATCACGCCGGAACGGACGTCTGTGCATTTTCAGCAAGCTTTGACATCGTTCTGCAGGTTTGCTTTGTTTTTGTCACTTTATTAGGGTGATATATATTTAAGCCACTAAATATAACTGGCACTTCATACATGCTTTGCAATTGCAACCTTGAAGTAACCACCTTCTGACTTTGTGCGATTTTCTAGCCGCGTTCACGCAACAGGTTTTATACGCCTGTCAAGTCGATATCATAAAAAGAGACTGCAAGCATGACGCGAGAGCCGAAAAAACGAGGCGAGCAGTTCATCTTGCTTCACAGTGGTTGAAGCTCAGCTAGCTGCCTGGCGTCTTAATCGGCGGGTGAATCTCCAGCGGCACGGAGGACTTGACTCAAACCTTCTCAGGAAGCAGTGCCATGGCCGTATAATCTTTTTTTTTTTTTTGCACGCCGCAAACGTTTGTTCACGAAAGTACACGGCTGCTACTGTAAGCATGCCATGTCAAAACAACAATCATATGATTCGTAGTCCACGCCGCACAACATCGATAGCGTGTACGGCTTCATTTCGGAGTGCATGTGGACTATTATTCATCTTTAACATGACAGAATGAGACTTACCTCGAGGTATACGTCCTACACGTTGTAATCGCGACTTGGGAAATGCATTTCGTTTTTAATCGGGCGTGGTTGTCGTCGATCGTCTGCTCTTCACCGTTAACGGGATAGCCTTTCTCATTTTATCAAGTTCGCTTTTCGGAAGCGCCAGTCAAGCTTGAAGATCCTTTTGAAGCCGCACTGCACGCGGTACATTGTGAGACGCCGCAAGTGCACCGCGAGAGCTCTGCACGTGCACGGAAGCGAGCGGCAACGCGGTGGAGAGACGGGAAAACGCTCGCTGATCACGCCCCAGTATCTCTTTTTCTGCCAGAGATGGCGCTGCCTGTCATGAGCAGCAGCGCCGCTAAGCGTTGCTTGGGAAGCCTATAGACGAGGAGACTGAGACGACTGGGAGAGAAGGAAAAAGCGGCGCGCCACCCCGGCGCCAACCCCGTATCCGTCGTCGAGCAACGCGCCACAACGGCGCCATAGGGCAAGCGCGCGATATGTATGGCGTATACGGCGGCTCTTTCATGACGGAAGCCAATCGAAACGCGCTTCAGGAGCGTCCAGTGACTCCTTCCAAAATGCTAAATCTTTTTCTCTGCCTGTACCTTCCAAAAGGGGTCACATGGACGCCCGAAGAGAGTCACGGTTCCGTGACCCTCTTCTGACTCTTTTTTTTTAACACGAAAGTGTTTTATGCCGGGGTCCACCAAGACTTCAGTGACGTATTTCCGTCACGGAAATGACGTCGAAAAAATATACACAATCAGATGGCAAAGAAAAAAACCTACCGTCAACGGGCATCGAACCCACGACCGCTCGGTCCGCAACAACAGATGCCGGGCACGCTATCCACTGCGCCACGGTCACTTTTTTTTTTTTTTTTTTTTTCTCTTTCATGGTATTTATTATAATGCGTATTTGAAATTATCACAAACGCTATGACGTAGTGATGACTCTGGAGGCTTCACCAACGCGCCTTTTATATCTACCACTCTCCCGGTCGGCGGGGTGGTGTTGACCTCTGGGAGTGGTAAGGTAAAGTAATTCGTCATTGTTGTGGCCTCCGCGACTAGCACCTGCAACGCGTTTACGCGTCCGTCCCATTCGGCGTGTTTTCAATAGAAGTTGAATTTTGTCAATGCCTTAACACACCGCGAGGTGGCGACCTTTGCCCAAGGGAACCACTGATCTCCACTAGGAGGAGCTGGATGGCGCATCGAGCACGCGGGCGTGAAGCCACCGGAAGCCGCCGTTTTTGTCCCGGAAAAGAGCTTTTCTCTTCTTTTTTTAAAGAAATACCTGCTTGTAGCTCAGTAAACTGTACGAATCGACCGGAAAAGTTGTCAGGGAAGACATTTCACGCGTAAGTACCTCAAAGTTGCATTACTTTTTACGCATTTTGTTCGTTGCAGCACTCCGCCGTATTCGTACGGTGCCGGCACGGCGTCTGTCATCTTTCGTGTAGCGTTCGTCGGCGTCTAAAGCGACGCGTAATCGCAGAGTTTGAAAAAATAAAAAATAAAAACGATCATAACAACAGCTGCCACCCGAGAATATTTGAATTGCGCGACTGAGACGCACAGAAGACGCCGGCTTCCGGGACAAAAAGGGCACCTTCCGGTGGCTTCACAAGCGCCCGCCTCGCAGAGCGGGGATGCGCCGTCCAGCCTTTTTAATGGAGGTCAGTGGTCGGAACAGCGTCAGCGTCGGCGTCGCTCATAGCAACACGCAATCCACACCAAACATAGCTCTGCAACGCGCGCCTGCCTCACCATGGCTGTAACACTGCGTTTCCCACTCACGCGCTCGCCCCGAGAAAAATCGCGGCCGGGCTACCGGGGCGGCGCGACGCGCTTTGCGTTTCCCTCTAGTGCGGCCGTGGTGTTCAAACACATTTTAACATGCCGCGGGATGGCGACCAAGTTCTGCGTCCAATATGCGACGCTCTTCTGGCACTCTCGTTCTCTGATTACGCTTTCACTGTTAACTACTATAGCTACCACAAGGGTTTGTTTAATCATTTAACATAGACGTTAGTCGTCGGGATGGCGATGTACCACCAATCATCAAAGTGGGTGCATCCGCGTTAAACGGTGCTACAGCTGCCATACATCTATATACATTGTGCAAACTCTCTCATATCAATGTACAGTAAACATTCAGTTACTTCTGTAAGGGCACGCTTTACTTTCGTGTTATTCCGATTCCTATGACGGAGGAATCAACCATCTTTTTAGAGTGTACCATCCACAAGCGAATGGCCTAACGCAGAGGTACAAGCAGACCCTATTGGCTCGACTCATTCCTTACTGCAACAACAAGAAGCCAATTGAAGCAGACTGGGATGAGCACCAGCAGGCAGCCCCGTACGCGATTAACACGGCGTTCCAGGTTTCCATTGGAACTTCATTTTATGAAGTTGTCTACGGGCAGATTCCGAAGCTGACCGCCGTCAAGAATTTGAGCACCCCCTTAAAAGTCAGGCGCACCGCTTCACGACAGACCGCCTGCTACGTCATACGGGCTAGGGCACACAAGACAGCTGCGAATGCGCAAGAGCCCCAGAAACGGTACTATGACCGCCGTCACCGACCAGGGCCGCATTACAAGGTCGGAGAAGAGGTGTGGGTACAACGATGCGCGCAATCGCCGGGCAAGAAGCTTTACCCGAAGTATGAAGGACCTTTCGTCATCACTGAAAGGCTGGGTGAGAACACATGGCGTGTAGGTTATCCGTCCTGTCAAACGAGTGCGGACAAACGCAGGAAAAACAATTTTTCTGTGCACGTGTCTCGTTTCAAGAAAAGAGAGCTTCGGCAGAACTGACAAGTCGCGTTTCGTGTGTTTTTTGTTTATGGAACGAACCGACGCAGTGCGGCAGAATCTGATGATTGAAGCCGAACTGTGTTGTGGGTCACGGGCTTACACGGCACAGAACAGAATAGAATAGACGGCCTGGCGTACGGGCGTTGTCTGTTCTCTTCCTTTACACTAGATATGGCATCCCAGTAGAAGTGTGCAGCGATAATGGACCTCAGTTTTCATCCTATGAATTTGAAGGTTTTGCCTCCAGGTACGACTTCCAGCATGTGACGTCTAGCCCCAGATTTCATCAGTCCAATGGTCTGGCGGAGAAAGGCGTTCAAATTGTAAGACGAATCATGAATACTGGGAAAACGAAACAGGACTTCTGGCTTGGGCTACTCGGCTTCGTTACCCCTCGAAGATGATCGCTCACCTGGTGAGCTCCTCCAAGGCAGACGCCTACGCACGAGACTTGCAGACTTCAGCCACCACTCAAGCGTTCCCGTGACTAAACACAAACAGCCAGAAGCTCGTGGCAGATGCTTACCAGCCCTCAAGAAAGGCGAAGTCGTATGGGTCAAAGACAAGGCATGGACCAGGAAGGCGCAAGTGCTACGACGAGTCGCGCCAAGATCTTACGAGGTAGCCACGGAAGACGGCAGAAGGTTACGACGTAACCTGCGTCACCCACTAAGGACACGTGAGCAGTATCGTGAGCAACAAGTCGAAAGTCAGTCTTCATCGTGCGATGAAAGTGATGGTGGCACCGAGACAGAACGGCCTCAGCGTGAGCACAGCGAGGAACGTCAAAGCCCCAGTAACAGATCGCCCAGGGAGCAGCCGCCGCCACAAGTTTCGGTCCCTCAGCAAGACGTACCCCCTCAGCTACGCCATCACTTTATCGTGCAGTAATGAGGTGCGCTACATGCAGTGCTGGGCAGTATCGAAGATACATGTATCTTAGATACTATCTGAGATACTCTATAGGTATCTTGTATCTGTATCGCGATACATCTGGAAAGACGAGTATCTGTATCTGTATTTCCGATGCATTCGATAATGCATCGTGTATCTTAAGATACGAGATACTTCTATCGCAACGCAACCGTGCGAAACCATAATCGCTGGCCAAGCTCCGATTCTCAAGCTGGTATATGTGCCACTAAGCCATCTGACTAGCTCTAAGGGCAGTGACGTAAATTTATTTTTCTGCCAGAGTCCTCCAGTGAGGGCAGAAGATGAGGAAGACAAGCGCACGAACGTCTACGCCGAGCCCACGTACAATTCGTTTTCTCGATTTCTTTTCTTTTTAGCTGCGCAAATGCCGCGGCACTTGCTCTTGGCCACTGTCCTGCGCCGCTTACTCCACTGCGTGCGGCGTTTATCGCGCAAATTCTGATGTTGTTTCAGTGTCGTTATTGAAGATTATTTTGCGTCTTGCTCCTTAACGAAATGTGATGCGTGCAAGAATGGGGTTGCTCTGCATCGCGTGGATTTTGCATATAAGCGATTTGAAGTTTCTAGTGGATGTAAGTTTGACTTGCATGCAATGAATTAACTTATATGCAATAAGATTCTAAAAACTTTTTCACCACTGGTACTGATGCTAAATCTAATAGAGCAAGCATTTACCTAACAGAATATATCTTGGATAACGGCACTTCTTTCTTCCTACTATCCTTATTCAAAGAATACATGAAATCCTAATTTGATTGTTAGGATAAGTGTTTTCTTAGCCGTCCTTTTGCATCGCATACATTACATAGGTCTCTCTACTCTCTTTCCCCGGTCTGGTCACTGCAGTATGTCGTTTGTAACGGGCTACCAAAATAAGACCTCTGCTTTATTCTTTCAAGTGGCTGTATTATTTCCACTACTGTGTACACATTTACACGTTGGCAAGGCGATTTTGAAACCCATTATGTAATTATGTGGGCGTCCTTTAGCATACAGTACAAAACATTCTGCTTACCGCTTAGTAAAAGAGCGAAATGAAGTTTGCGTTATAATAATAGAAATTATAAGGAGCCATCAAAAAGATGTTAGGAAGGGGATTCGATAAACGTTGTTTTAAAGAATGCTCCATTTTTCTCATGAGCGCCTCAACGAGCCGTTTCAGGCAATGTTCCATAGGCACTGAATTTTCTATTGTCTCCCCATAGCAAATCAGTTGACGATACACCATGCTTAATTGGCATATTTATTAATGGCGCTGTCTGTATCGTGTTTCTATACACATTCAATGTGAATGATACGGAACCGCCTCGCTATTTTACATATATTTGTTTTCCTGTTTTAGGCCTTCTTAAATATTTTTCGTATTACTAATCGCCACGTAATGGGAGCCATAAGCGGCAGTAGCGTGAATAGCGGCGGTGTCCTGCGACGCTTTGTGCAACTATACAATACGTCTGAGATGTTTCTGTGTTGCAAATGTTCTCTCGCCGGCGGAAAATTGCTAAAAGATCGCACGTTAGAGAGTATATCAACAAAGAATCCCTTACGCCAGCAGCTAAGTAGAACATGAAAATTCATTGCAGTTTTACGTCATCTACGTATACACCAGGGATCTCAAGCTCGAATTATAGCCCGCGGGCCGCAGTCACGAAATTTAGCTCCAAATTTAACTCCGAAGGCCGGGACAATCAAGATGGTGGGGTCGGAGAGAGCTTCAACAAAATGACGTTGCCATTTGAAAGGAAGCCTTTCCCATATCTAAATTTCTGAAGGGGATTTGAACTCAAGATTCGGGATACATCGATACCGATGTACACAACTAGTGAAATATGGACGCGGATTGAAAGTTAGAGTTTTTATTCCACGGTTATGTTTCAGCACATGGTGACTGCATGTTCCTCCCGAAAGAAATGCTTGATACCAGTCAAGTCTGTGTAGCTCACGAACGTACTTATTTAGAAAATAAAAGCAAATGGGACGGAGACAGCCATGTGTACCGGCCGGGCCGATAGCGAATGGCCCCAAACCCCGTATACACCATGCGTACCCCCACCCTGCGCCCCCCCCCCCCCCCCCCCCAAAAAAAAAAAGTCGCTACCAGCGTTGTTTCTGCTGTACACCTGCCCAGATATACGGTATTGTGCAAACTGTCTTTTGCGGACAAGGTAAAAGTCCACACCGGCGTTTGCGCCGTCGTGCGAAGGCTTCTTATTGACGTTATTCTGTTATATGGCAACCCGCTAGCTGGTCGGCAAGCTGAGCAGCGACTCCCATAAATTGCAAAAATGACAAGCAAGAACCGCTGTTAGCGAAGTGCATACGTCCGCATCGATACTGTAATGGATCTCGAGAAACTTATCTAAATATAGGCATTTCCAACACACCCTCACTTGGTAGCTTTTCAGAAGCCCATAACTTCATTTTGAGTTCTAATAATGCATTCACAGCTATCCACGTTAATATCCGCAGCATCCGGAAGCACAGGAATCATTTCTGTGCGCTCATCTCTCCTTTCGTGTCTATTTGTGACATATTTGTGCTGACTGAAATTAATGCCTCCGCTAATTGCATTTCGTCGTATTCCATTCCCGGTTATCAACTGTTTTCATACACGCGCTCGCTGCGCAGGGGAGGGGGTGTGGCCGTATTTGTAAAAGACGCATGGTCGGTATCAAGGTTAACGCTTTCATGTTCGCAAGCAGAAGTGTCGCTTTGCGCCTATGCGCTGCTGGGTTATCGGCAACTATATTGTCGCTCTACCGGCCCCCATGCTGCAACGTCCGATTGTTCTTATCAGAACTTGATGCAGCGCTACCATCCCATTCTCTTGACGACAACGTGCTTGTGCTGGGCGACATCAATATTGATACCCTTCGCCCTGCTGTGCCACTGGTTGCTGATTATCTTGACCTTTTATCGAAATGGGGTTTGGAAGGTGCTATACATCTACCGACACGTGAAGAATTTCTATCGGGAAAACTGGTGAAATCGTGCACCGACCACATTAATGTCCGTTGTTCTAATCTTATTACAAAGGCAGCTATCGTTGAAACCAAGGTCGCTGATCCTTATTTTATCTGCTGTAGTCTTGTAAACTGCTCGAAACCTCCAAAAAAAGGCAGTACAAAAAAAAGAAATTTCTATTGTACATCCAAAGCTTTTCGACGACTGTATTACAAAGCATGACTGGCACTCTGTATTATGCACTGTCTCCCCAGCCAATTTATACGAATTTTTTGTTCAGATACTAGATAACTACAGGAAAAAATGTACCCGCTGTGTAAAGATACGATAACGCCGAGAAGAGAACAAATGGCTGTCGCCACAAATATTAGCTGCAATCAAGGAGAAAGACCTTTTGTGGACCCAAGCGAAACGGGCTCCGAACCAACCTGAGTTGCATCAAAAGTTTAAACTATGTAGGAATCGAGTGAACGCCATGATCCGGTGGGCCAAGAGAAATCACCTACGTGGAACATTTAGCGAAGCTCACTCGAACATGAAAAAGACGTGGTCTCTAATAAATGAATTAAGAGGCGTATCTAAACGTGATGGCCATCAGATATCGCTTCTCTCGCACTTTGCAGATGATGGAATCACTGTTGCGAATGAATTCAATACTTTCTTTTCACGCGTCTCTGGTATTGTTAAACCACACCCCGAAGTATGTACTCTAAAATACAGCGCATGCAAATCTGCGTATCTTCCTTCTATTTCAGAATGTGACCTCAAATCAATCCTTTTCAACTTAAAATCTAATAAATCACCTGGCATTGACGGAAGTAGATGAGTTACGCAGAAACTTTAATGCTATTAAGTGTGTATTATTAACATTGCTCAACCATATCGTTGACACTGGAATTATCTCAGCAGAAATGAAAAAGGCCCTTGTGATACCGTTGTTCAAGGGTGCTGCACGAAATAAGCATGAAAATTACCGTTCTATCTCTATTTTACCTTGCATCTCTCAAATACTGGAAAAACACATCTTGCAAGCTATGTTCATGTACCTTGATGCCAATAACGTTATATCAAATGCGCAATATGGTTTTATACCAGGCAAAAGCACACAGGACCTCCTAGAGGATATTTCAGACCTTATAAATTCTGCTTTCGAAGCCAACCAGGTTGTATGTGCTCTATTCGTGGATGTCAGCAAAGCTTTTGATAGTGTGTGTCATAGTCTACTATTAAGAAAACTCTCATTGACTGGATTTCGTGGGCCTTTTTTAAAATTACTTACCAATTTTTTAGACGGTAGAGCACAGCTAGTATCCATAGGACAGTACCGCAGCAATATAGCTTCTATAAAAGCCGGAGTGCCCCAGGGATCAATGTTAAGCCAAATACTTTTCAACTTATATGTCAATGATCTCGCCGCGGCTGTATCTACTTGCATATTTCAATACGCTGACGACACTCTCATTTTGTCTCGGCATTCCCGTTTTCCAGAAGCAGTTTCCCTTCTGCAAGATTCTACGATACATTTGATGAACTGGTTCGTCAATAATGTTATTAATGTAAACGTCTCTAAAACACAGCTCATTTGTTTCCATAACCCACTAAAAAAAGTTAGTTTAAGCGTCCCATTGCTGGCTCACTGTTCGTCTTGTTCTCCGTGTTCCATATGTTTCATCTGTTAAATACCTTGGTGTACTTCTTGACAGTGACTTCGCCTGGAATTCTCACCTGGCATATGTTTGTTCAAGGCTCAGGGCAGTCTCTCGTACATTATACACTATGAGATACTCTACACCACTATCTGTTCGCAAAATGATACTGAAAGCCTTAGCTTATAGTGTTCTTCGGTATGGTGTTACAGCGTTCGGTCACTGCGCAATTCGTTGGAAAAATAGAATCAACTCTATACTTCGTACAATTTTGAAAGTGATTAGTTATGATTTAAGACTGCCCTCAGGCACAGACCTTTTTAAATCATTACGATGCTCTAACTTTGATGCCCTTCTGACAGAGACAGCTGTCCTAAGGCATTTTTGGTCTAACAAGTTTAAAGTTCCTTACGTTCCTACACGCTGCCTCCGACCTAAAAACCGTTTTCGAGGGATTCGCTGCTCCACCAGATACGGTCAGCGCACTCGTAGCTACTTTATACCGTCTCGCCTTAATCAACTACCCCCGAGTGTCTTCCGTGCAAAAACAAAATTCAAGCTTAAGCAACTTCTCCGTCGTATCAATCTTTAACTACTTTGTGATGTCTTTACTTTTCCTTCGGTAAATGCCGCTTCGGTATCAAAACCTTAAGGTAACCATGTATTTCAGGCTGCGCATAGCTGTGGCTGTATTAAAGGCATTTAATTTTTTTCTTTTTTTTTCTCTACAGGTTTGAATGATGTTACATTGCTTTATCATGTGTTCTTTCGTTTTTCATGGTCTTCCAACTTATTTTTTTTCTTTACATCACCGAAACTCTGATGGCCTTCTATTATTGTATGTTTGCCATTGCATGTACGAATGGTCAACTCATGTAAGGCTAGGTGACGTTATATGTATTTCCATTAGCTTCATTTCTTCGTGCACTGCTGTACACGCGCATCTATTGTTTGTATGTATGCGCGAAAAGATAAAAAAAAGGTGTCTGCATTTAAGTGGTCCTATAGACAAATGAATTCCTGTTGTCTGCTGTCTGCCGGCTCTGCCCGTCAACCCCAATGAGGCTTTGACAGGCCAATTCTGTATCACATAGTTACTGTGCCAAATGTTAATAAAGTATTATTAAATGCGAAGCATTTCTTAGCGAACCTCTGGCACTTTGAGCGTTTCTATCTACGTATCTATCTATCTATCTATCTATCTATCTATCTAGCCGCCTACGTCTGGGCGCTCTCATGATCGCCTCCTTAACTTGGTATAGACCAAAATTTGCATGGGAGGGTAAGAGGATTTGACGAATATGACTGCCGGGTCATGACATAAATAACGTTAAAATCCTGTCGTGTACGTCGTCAAACCCTTTCCACTAGACACGTGTGGCACATACCCGTTTACCACGGGCCGCAGTGTATGGGTATGCGCCACAGGTGATTGACAGTTTATGTCTACCCAGGAACGGCGAGAACATACATTGGTAACTTAAATGCTAGAGAGTTAAGTAAAACCGACATCGGCAGCGTTGACACAACGAATGGAAATCATGAAAATTAGGATCCCAGCAGGAATCGAACCCAAGCACTCTGCGTGGCAATCAGGTATTCTACCACTGAGCCACGCCAGGTCTATAAATAGGTTTGGAAAAACAGCCTACGCAGGCGTAATACTGGTGCAACGTCAATTGTGGTTGTGGTGCTGACTACCTAATTTTACAAGAAAGCAATAAACACTACATGATACTCCTACGATGTGTACTCCTACGATACGGGCGTCATATCAGATTGACGTCTGTAGTTCCAGTGTTGGCTCCGCTTTTATAGCAGTCTATAAACATTACGTTTGTATTCCTGTGATTCAGCAAGCTATATTGAAGCATTGCTCGACCCCGGAGGAATACAATAACGAAAGTTACATATGATATCCACGTCACCGCATCGTAAAGTGCACTTCGTCCACCAGAACGACGAAGTGTCCTCTTCATTTCTTAAGAGGCTGGGCGATGGCCTCATGCTGACCGAGGATAATGTCAGATTGATTGACAGCCATTTGTAGACTAGGCTACGTAGGCCACATACGCCCAGGTAGTCTACGAATAGGACAAACACCATCCACTGATGTTGGTCTACATAGCACTATCCAGGCCTACCAGCCTCGACGACCTATGCCTCACCAACGTGAAAGGTGGCTTCAGATTCCGACATGTCGCCGGCTCTGTCGACAGACAATTTGTCGACGAAATGACCGAGGCATCCACGAATTCTAACAGCTCTACTATACCACATACTTCACTACACATGGACCCCTCGTCACCACGATGACGACCAGATCCTATTACAAGTCTTGACCAGCTGCTGGTGCTCAGTGATCACGGTGATGATGCCCTTGTTCAAGAACTGTCAAGAACATCTTGCACACATGCACGCGGGTTCGTGAAACGCGCGTGCGTTCTCGGGACACGTATAAGCACCACATATCAGCTTACCGCTTGTGGTGTTGGTAATACCCACGTTGTCATTGGCAGCGTTACCCGACCGTAAACAACTGCTTATATAACACATATGCAACTCTTCAACATATATATGTATGCGTATAAAATATATAGAAATCTTTAGCCTCATTTTGTAACGTGTCGCTCAGTAGAAAAAGTTACGCCACAGTCACCTACCCGCCGCATGCTTCGCATAACATCGACTCCCATGGTACGTGGGATCTGCCGAATTTTTATTATTATTATTATTATTATTATTATTATTATTATTATTAATATAAAGAGTTCTGTGAAGAAGCTATAACAAACCCCAATAAGTTGTTTTCGAAGGAAACTAGTGTGGTTTGAGCAAGAGTGGCAAAACTTTTGAGATACTAACAGAAGTTTCATTCAAGCGAAACAAAATAGGTCACAGTTCCAACATTTTCAAGCAGACATTTTCGTGTAGAGGCGTTTGCTGCTACATCATATGGATCTATAATAACAAATTTGAGAATGTATCGAAGTATCTTAAGATACAATTGCCAAGTATCGTATCGTACACAATTATTGCAGCAGTATCATGTATCTGCATCTCCAATACTTCTTGTCTGTGTATCTTGTATCGTATCGCGATGCAATTTCAAAGTATCTTTGCCCAGCCCTGGCTATATGGCAACAGGGATACACATATGCTTAGTAAAAATATCATAGTATAGCCTGTTGCGGATTTCAAACCATATGAATTGACTATGACTGGGGCTTCTCTTCATTTAGCCCCAACCTCACTGAAGTAAGGGGTACTGGGCCTGTTTTTGTTTCACACATAATAATAATAGTAACTTTGATTGCGATTCTCCGTGCTAAGAACAACCGGCGCATAGATTCAGGTGTGGCCGATTGAACGTGACGTTCGTTTTCGGGCCAAGCACAATTGACTGGAAAGTTCAACGCCACAATGAGGTGCTGGCGTTTTGTTTAATGAATAACTTCGCGTTCCTGAACGGCCAAGTTCTGATGATAGTTGGTACGTGCTTTGAAACCATCGGCACGCTAAACATGCGGTGCTGTGCAGATATGCCATGGCGTTACTAGCTAGCTGCCAATTACTGCACCAAATCCCTCAGGCAGGCTCGGTACGTAGCTCGGAGTGCTGTGTAACCGATACGTCAATGCTAGTTCATGCGATATTCTGTAGCACGCTCAGGATTTCACAAGGCATCGTTGATGCACGGTCAGCGGATACCACGCTTCGCACTACGGCAACAAATGAGGTAGCCAGCATTTAACACTTTCTATGGTTTGGGCAAGTACCTTGGCCCGATATATATTTCCTTAAAGCTCAGGACTTCATCCGGTGAAAGAGGCACGGGGCGTACGTCCGCGCGTCCAATCTTTTCCTATGCGAGTTGACCCTCCTCCCGCAGCCATCTTGGATTGCACGGCGCGCCTCCTATAGGCCGTGGGCATTGCGAATACTCGAGAACTGTGGTGTTCACTCATGAACTTCTGGAGGAGCGACTCGGCGACGGCGATAAGGAGCGTGTCAGGAAAACGAGCCAAGGAAAAACGATCCAATTGGTTATGAAAACCCTTCTGCATAACGTTGGAGCACGACCTTGCAAGTGCAGACTCTAGGCAATGTTTAGCTACAGCCCTTTTCGCACTTTTGGAATGCGCTGACTGATGTTGCAGCAATTCTTTTGTAGACCTAGGCAAATAAAGCCAACAGGTGTGAAGCATCTGCAGGGAAATGTTAAAATTATAATAAAGAGCTGAGACACGGCGTGGACAAGAGAAACTGTAATATGACAGACTATAGAACCGTAAGCCTAGCCAGCGCAAACAGCAACAACGTTCAGCACGAGCCGCTCCTGTGTAGCGCTGACGATACGACTGTGCAGCTAGCTCTTCAGGGTGCACTTCTTCTTCATCACATTTTCCCCCTCGCTGAAGACGGAGCCCAGTAGGCGTTCTAAGGTGACGTAAGAACAAAGGGTTCGTGATATGGCTTGAGGCGATCCACGTGAACAGTTTCGCGGCCTCGGCGACGCAGGTCCGTAGTGGGCGTGAGGGGTTCGATGATGTAGTTAACGGGAGAAGTTTGCTGTAGCACGCGGTAGGGTCCATGGTACCGGCTGACAAACTTCGAGGAGTTACCTGGCGCAGGACAGGGAGGCACCCAGAGCCAAACAAGAGAGTTGGGCGAAAACTGATTGTGGGGCCGTCCGTCGTCGTGTCGAAATTTCTGTAGCCCCTGTTCCTGAGTTGTAAGGGAGCGGGCTAGTTGCCGACATTCTTCTGCATATCGAGTAGCTTCGGAAACTGGTGTGCCCTCTGATGAGTCGGGTCGGTAGGGAAGAATGGTGTCGATCGGAGACGATGGTTCTCGGCCATAGAGTAAAAAGAAGGGAGAAAAGCCGGTCGTCGCCTGGGGTGCCGTATTGTAGGCGTACGTTACGTAGGGAAGAATAAGGTCCCAGTTGGTATGGTTAGAGGCGAAATACATAAAAAGCATGTCTCCAAGAGTTCGGTTGAAACGCTCGGTCAAGCCGTTTGTTTGCGGGTGATATGCGGTAGTACAGCGGTGAATCACATGACATTCAGCGAGAAGTTCTTAAATAACATCCGCGAGAAAGACGCGGTCTCGGTCGCTCAGGAGTTCACGAGGAGCGCCATGACGTAGAGCAAAGCGTTGAAGCAGGAAAGACGCAACGTCATGAGCCGTTGCGGTTGGCAGAGCGGCTGTTTCTGCATATCTCGTGAGGTGGTCTATCACCACAATTTCCGGCGGATGTGTATGGTAGAGGACCGTAAAGGTCTATTGCAACCCGGTCAAATGGTCGCATTGGGCACGACAACGGCTGCATTGGTCCAGAAGAGTGGCAGAGATCGGGCTTGCGGCGTTGACACTCTGTGCAAGATCGAATGTACTTTTGTACGAATGTGTACATGCCGCGCCAGTAAAACCGAAGGCGTAGTCTGGCATAGGTTTTAAACAGACCAGCGTGTGCGCACTGTGGATCGGCATGGAAAGCAGCACATATGCTGGCGCGGAGTTGCCTGGGTATGACAAGTAGCCATTTGCGGCCGTTAGATTGGTAGTTGCGGCGACAAAGGATGCCATCACGGATGGCGAAGTGAGAGGCTTGTCGGCGTAGTGCTCGAGATGGCGGGCGTGCGAGCGCGTGAGAGACGTAAGCCATCAAAGACGCAATCCACGAATCTTTGCGTTGCTCCAAATCCATGTCGATGGATCCTAATGGCGAACATAAGTTGTGCAGAATGGAGACGCTCGCAATGTCAGTGGAAACAGGCGAACGCGAAAGAGCGTCGGCATCGGCATGCTTCTGGCCTGAGCGGTATATAACCCGGATGTCGTACTCTTCGAGCTGCAAAGCCTATCTTGCGAAGCGGCCGGAGGGATCTTTGAGGGAGGACAACCAGCAAAGTGCGTGATGATCGGTAACGACACCGAAGGGTCGACCGTACAGGTAAGGCCGAAATTTTGTAATGGCCCAGATGATCGCTAGACATTCTTTTACAGTTACTGAATAATTTGCTTCAGCTCTTGTTAGTGTGCGACTCGCGTACGCAACAACATAGTCTTGGTAGCCGGGCTTTCGTTGGGCGAGCACTGCTCCAAGACCGACACCACTAGCATCCGTGTGGATTTCTGTGGGAGCACTTGGATCGAAATGACGCAGTATGGGTGGTGTCGTGAGTAGCTGACGTACCGTCGCAAACGCATGATCGCAAGCCGGGGACCGCGCGGATAGATCGGGGTCTCCTTGAAGCAGGTCTGTCAAAGGTGAAACATTTAAGGCGGAAAGTTGGGCTATTGGTAACGTGAATAATAGGACATGTTTACTAGCGAAAAAGACGAGGACGAGAAGAAGGAATACAGGACAACGCTAGACTTCAACTAAACTTAATTACACATAACATTCAGGTATATATAGACAACTTGGCGAGCGCATGCGCGCAAAGGTCCTGTTAATACCGAAAAAATTTTTTCGTATTTTTTTTCGGTATTAACAGGACCTTTGCGCGCATGCGCTCGCCAAGTTGTCTATATATTGGCCTCGAGGAGTTACGGAGTCGCCCTCTATCGGACGCGCCTCGATTGCGTGCTAGGCAGGATACCGCCGGCGCGCTCCCCATAGGTTTTGCTGTCGGCGCTCTACAAAAACACCTCGCGGAAGCCCTCCAGGGCATTTCTGTGAATACTTTCGAAATGAACTGTGTTCTTTACTGTCAAAATAATCATTTTCGACGAACTGAAAGCACAAGATAGTCTACAGTCGCTGTCTCTGCACAAAACCGAGCACCCGCTTCACGCTGTCACCGCGTTGTAGACCCCTGAACCGGCTTCTTGCGTGAAAGGTAGTCACTCGCTGAGTGCAAACTATGTGAAATATCTCGTTAGAGTAGACTGCCTGTGCAGCCAAACGGAGCATAACAGAAAGAAGCCTCAAGCCAGCGATCGCACGGGCTCGCGACGACTGACGGTGCCTCTGCATGTATGAGCGTCTGCATGTATGTTCGTACTGGTGGTTTCGCTCTTGCTACGAGCGCGTTTTGGCACCGCGCTGTGAACTTTAGGCCGAAAAATATGAGAATTTGTGAGTAAACAAACAACTACTGTTGCGCGGACGCTATCAGAGCAGTTCAAAAACAATTTCCTGACAACTGCGGCTTCGGTGCGCATGTCAACTTTGTGATCTGCCGTCCCGACGATTCAGTGTTTTTTTTTCTTTTTCGGTCTAAATTCGGGTACGTTTCGGGTATGTCATTTGACAAGTTGTCTCGCACGTATTGATCGGTCTTTTCAGCGGGCAAATGCCGCTGCTTCTGTTTCTTTATTCAGCGCATTCGTTTCGTTTGGTGCTCACACAAAACGTGAGCAAATGCGACGCCTTTTTTTAATGCTCCTTAATTATCGTTCCGTTTGCATTCCAGTGAACTTGCCGCTCTCTGTCATCAACAAATTCATAGACCAAAGCTTCACCACTTCGAGATTGCAGGTGGAAGGAGAACCAGTCTACGAGACCGAGCATGTAGTAGCATGCGACGCCTAGGAAAAGAATGAAAATACAGTAACGTTTGCCGGACTTGTTCTGCAAACGTCGGCTGTGAACTAAGACCCACATGAACTTGAAGTAGCGGTGAATAAAATAGAAGGTATTGCAGCAACCAGCAGCCGCAAAACAGGATAGTAATTATTTGGCGTGTACCCCAGCAATTTTGGCAGCAGTGTCGTGTAGGGTGGCATCTTTCCCACGTAAATAAATGAGGCTCCGAGAAAATACACCGGCGTTGTCACGGAGGCAACGCAAAATTTATGTTGCTTATGAAGCAATGCATGCCTCATCAAATGGGAAGGTTGCCCGTCGGCGTCCCGCGTCTGCAGCGTCAACACGAGTGATGCAAAAAATAATCGTCACGTGATGGTGTCACCATATGACGTCATCATGACGTCACAGATCACCAAAATATGTAGCGTCATTGTGACGTCACATAATGTGACGTCACATGATGTATTCACACGTCATGGTCGCTTTGCATTGCCTCCGTGATCGGTCACGGAGGCCGTGCAAAACCGCGTTAGGTGCAGAACGCTTTAGGAGGGGGGCGCGGGAGAATCAGTACATCGACTGACAAGAAGATGGCTTTCGCCTTCTAGTCATCTTTAACGAATGCATAAGGGACCCTGTGCGTTTTTTAATTCAACGTATCTAAACAATGACTTGCTCATCTGCAGCCGTTTTTGTGGACGCTGAGCACGGGGCCGACGATCAAGAGGTCGCATTGGAGGGTTCTGAGATGGCATCACACGTGGTAAAAGGTAGCGCTTTTACCATCCTGTGGCAGATAAGCATCATTTGCCGGCGGGAAGCGCGCGCGAGTCATCGTCTCAGTGCGCGCTGTCTGCTACTCACCGAACATCGCAGGCCCGACGCAGTAACAAAAGCCCTCGTCGCGGAAGTGCTTGTTGCACAGAAGACTCGTAGTGGATGGCTACTTGCCGGTTCTTAGCTTTACAACCCATGCTTCAGCTTTACAACCCATGCTTCACGCTGTTTCTTGTCCCGCGGTTACCAGTGCAGGCTGACACTGGGCTCCTTTGCGTAAGCGCGGCACTGCGGCACCGAGCGGTAGAGCCCCATGTTCGTCGCCTTCGGAGGCAGCCACTCTATTACAATGGTGTCAATTGAGTAGAAAATGAGAGAAAACTTCCGTATTTGAACAGACCGCAGCGCATGTGGTACTTGAAACTCGTTTTCAAAGCACGCGGCTGTGCTCCACAAGCAGCCGACGCGGCCGTTGAGACCACGTGATCCTGCCAAGCACGTCACGCCGACGGTGGCGCCGGCGTTTCCAGTGGTGGGCCTCGAGGCCAATACCTGAATGTTATGTGTAATAAAGTTTAGTTGAAGTCTAGCGTTGTCCTGTATTCCTTCTTCTCGTCCTCGTCTTTTTCGCTAGTAAACATGTCCTGTCAAAGGTGCCATAATCGAGGCGAAATTGCGAATGAATCGGCGGAAGTATGAACAAAGGCCGATGAAACTGCGCAATTCTTTTAAAGATGCAGGCCTCGAGAACTTTTTAACGGCCCGTAGCTTAGCGGGATAAGGCAGTACACCATCTTTCGATACGACATGTCCAAGAATGGTCAGCTTGCGTGCCCCAAAGTGACATTTCTTTAACGCTTTCAGACGCTATGTACACAATTGTGTACAGCACTTGTTTTTGCTAATTGTATCGACTACGGCCTAAGAAAGAGCACGATACATTGAGCTTCAGATGGATTGAACCACCTGTGTAATAAACTTGTCTTCATTTAACATCATATTGCAGTGCACTGTTGCATATGATCACTTTGCTGCAGGCACTACCATATTTGAGAAGTCGTTCAGCCTAGACAAGTGTTGTGGCTGTCGAGAGCTGGGAGAAATTTGTCAAGGAGGCATAGAAGGTCACGGCGTTGCTGCGGGTTTAGATCGTCGTCGATGACATGGTTGAAAACGTCGCCGGCTGATGCGCCAGTCAAGAAACTACAGAAGAGGGCGTTGACCTCTGATGAACCATCAGGAACGTACGTGATGGTTTCGCAAGGCTCCATTGTGCCGATACATTCACCTCGAAACAATGTAATCGGGAATGGGAATAGATTGCCCACAGGTACGTCGGTCGCACCACCTTCAAGGGTAAGCAGAGCGGTGAGAGGTGGCGATGAACAAAAACAGCGGAAGGCATGAAGAGCGCGATACCTTCGGAGGCAGCGGAACATGACACAGGTGCCAAAACAGCAGCGTGCGGAGGGATCTGGGTGTCGTCGGTGATGACCAACTTCGCGTAGGAAAGGTGACTGCCGGCAGGTAGAGCATGGGCAAGAGATGAGAAGGTGACTTTTGCACGGGCGCAATCGATGACGGCTTGGTGACGGGACAGAAAATCCCAACCTAAAATAATATCGTGAGAACAGTGCGGAAGTGCGACGAACTCGACTGGGTAGGGTACTCCTTCAATGATGAGTCTGGCAGTACACGCCGCAACAGGCTGGACGGGCTGTGCTGTCGCAGTGCCAAGAGAGGGACTGTAGAAGGGGTCGTCACTTTTCGGATTGAGCGGCACAATTTTTCGGCGATGACAGATATTGCGGCACCCGTATCGATGAGAGCAAGAACAGATACACCTTCAAGAACGGCATTAATAACATTCGGCGGCGGAAGAAGAGGGCTTGTACTTTGCGACGATGACGCAGTTCTTGCCTCGGGAACTGCGCCATTTAGTTTTCCGTGTCGGTTGCAGATGGACGTCGACGCATCGGGGAGAGCGAGCGACGACGAGGAGAAGGAGAACGGCGGTCAGAAGATGGTCGAAGGCTTGGTCGTGGAAGGGACAACTCGCGGTCTGATGCGTAGGAGAACGTGTGGCTGTAATGAGGTTCACGTGAGTCGTCACGTGAATGTAGTGGTCGGCGGCGGCACAGGCGTGCAACGTGTCCGGGTAGACCGCATGAAAAGCAGATTGGCCGGTTGTCGGCTGTGCGCCAAGGATTGGCGACACGATGGACCGGAGGTCGTGGCGGCATTGTGGCGTAAGCAGGAGTAGACAACGGAGGCGGCACGCGGAACGTCTGTGGTCGTGGTTTTGCTGCTGCTTCGGCGTACATCAACGGTGCGGTGACTGGTGGCGGCAGCTCTGGTGGAAGAACCTCAGACAGTTGGCCTTGTATGAAGCGTTGTAGTGCGGGATTGAGCGGCGTACTTCGCTCCGGCAGGTTGGGGATGAGTGAGAGCTGGCGAGCAACTTCTTCGCGCACAAAAGCTTGAATCTGCGAGAGAAGTACGGGATCTTGCGAGGGAGTTAAGCCGGACAACGATTCCTGATGTTGGACAGAGCGGCGGGTGTCGAGGCGTTGCAGGCGGAGCTCGTCATAGCTTTGGCACAGCTCAGTGACTTGGGCGACAGTACCCGGGCCCTTCGAAATCAGCATCTGGAATGCGTCCTCGTCTATGCCCTTCAAAATGTGCTTGATTCTGTCCGCCTCGGCCATGGTTTGCACAGGTCGATGACGTCCTCAATATAGCTGGTAAAGGTCTCGCCAGGTTGTTCAGAGCGCGATTGCAGGCGCTGTTCCGCGCGAAGCTTGCGGACAGCAGGACAGCCGAAGACTTCGCTGAACTTAGCCTTGAACGCGGTCCAGGTGGGAACGTCGGATTGATGGTTCCGAATCCACAAGTGAGCAATGCCGGGAGGTAAATACCGACAGTGGCCAGTTTCATGGCGTCGTCCCATTTGTTGAGGACACTCACGAGTTCATAGGTAGAGAGCCAGTCGTCGACGTCGTGGTCATCAGTGCCGCTGAATATTGGAGGGTCCCGCTGACGGACCGCGCCGGAGCATGCGGTGGCCTGCGGAGCAGGCAGCGGCGGGCTTGTGTGAGTTTCGGTGGTCATGGCGGCAGGTAGAGTCCGGTTGCGCAACTCCAGGATTGTCAGAAGACCTAGCAACCTCCACCAATTTTAATAAAGAGCTGAGACACGGCGTGGACAAGAGAAACTGTAGTATGACAGAGTATAGAACCGCAAGCCTAGCCAGCGCAAACAGCAACAACGTTCAGCACGAGCCGCTCCTGTGTAGCGCTGACGATACGACTGTGTAGCTAGCTCTTCAGGGTGCACTTCTTCTTCATCACAAAATGTAAAAACTGCAAAAAGCCACGAGCCGGCAACTCGCGTCTAAACAACAATCCCTTCCCGAGTCGGCAAAATGCCACTAACACATTGTTAACAGTGGGCTGATAGCTAGCGGCGGTTAGTTGCTTTAAAATAATCAGAAAACAGTCAACGTGCCTTCAAAACCTCCCCCCCCCCATTAAAATGCTGGTGCAAGGCACGATCAAGAGAACATAGAAACAAGTTGCACAACACAGGAGTGACACAAGACATAAGAGCCTATGCAAATGCCTTGTCTTTGGATATAGATATCCCCATTAAACTGATGAAGGTGTACAATAGAGCGAACATGGACATGCTCGTGTAGCATAATGAAACACGAAGCGCAAAATTACGACGGCGACACAGGACACATCGTGTGTGTTTCTTTTCTGTGTCCCCGTCGTATATTTGCGCTGTCTGTTTCACCACGGCCGCTCGATGAAAAACACACGTGTGTTTTTCATCGAGCGGTCGTGGTTTCACTATGTTGAAGTGGACAATAACATAAAATTCGAGAAGGGCTATGCAGAAGGGTTTTCAAAACCAATTGGATCATTTATCCTTGGATGGTTTTTCTTACACACTCCTTATCGCCGCCGCCGAGTCGCTTCTCCAGAAGTTCAAGAGTGAACGCTGTGGTTCTGGGGTAGAGAAAGAGTGGAGAACAGTGGGACCTGAGGTCGTACCATATATGCGCCGGGTGGCACACAACTTACAAAGATGGTTGATCCCTCCATCGTAGGAATCGGAATTAGAGGTGTGCACGGGCTCCGGGTAGCCCGAAAGCCCGAGCCCGACCCGGCCCGCGGGCCAGGCTCGGGCGGGCCGACGTATTTTCACCTCGGGTCCGGGCCGGGCTCGGGCTACTTGGAGTTTTATCGGGCCGGGCTCGGGCCCGGCGCAAAGCCCGACTCAAGCCCGAAATATAGAGAATGAGCGGGAATTGTTTTCCAGCACGCATACAGCGCCTTTTTCGCGACCGCCCTTTACCGCTTTTCCTTTCCATTTGCTACTTCAAACAAAAGGGGAGCAGGTAAAGCACTGCCTCTGTTGCACTCCGACAAACTAGAGTTACTGTATATGCTACGTAGCATATACAGTAACTCTACGACAAACAGAGAAGTGGCGCCACCTGAGCTAGTGGCGCCACCACGCGACTGTTCGCGTTAGATTTAAGGCCAAATCCCATATGAGTGAAAATGTACGCGACAGTGACGAGCGACCCGACGTAGATCGCCTTCGTGCAAGCTGACGCTTGCATGGGCAAACCCCATACACGTGACGGCTTTGGCGAGCGAACTCCATTGTTGCTGGCATGAGGCCGTCTACTTGCTTGCTGTTTTTGCACGACAATTTGTAATCAGTGTCATAGAGACTGTTCGTCGTGTGTCGTTTGATCACATTTTCTATGCTCAATAAAACGCCAAATTACCGGAAAACGATGTTTTGCTTTCGCAGCGAACCTTCAAAAAGCCGGGCCGGGCCGGGCCGGGCCGCGCCCGGGATTGTGTTTTCGTACGTCGGGCCGGGCCGGGCGGGCTCGGAGCCCTTTGCCGTAGGGCTCGGGCGGGCCTTCGACAAAGTCAGCGGGCCCGGGCCGGGCTCGGGCTCGGAAATACGGCCCGTGTACAGCTCTAATTGGAATAGCGCGAAATTAAAGCGTGCCCTTACAGAAGTAACTGAATGTTTACTGTACAGTGATATAAGAGAGTTTGTAGAATGTATATTGATGTCTGGCAGCCCGTTTGACGTGGGTGCACCCACTTTGATGATTGGTAGTACATCTCCATCCCAACGACTAACGTCCATGTTAAATGATTAAACGAACCATTGTGGTAGCTGTAGTAGTTAACGGTGAAAGCGTAAGCAGAGAACGAGGTGTGATAGCCAGAAGAGTGTCGCATATTGGACGCAAAACTTGGTCGCCGTGCCGTGGCATGGTGAAATGTGATTGAACACCACGGCCGGACTAGAGGGAAACGCAAAGCGCGTCGTGCCGCCCCGGTAGCATGGCCGCGATTTTCCTCAAGGCGAGCGCGTGAGCGGGGAACGCGGTGTTACAGCCAGGTGAGGAAGGCGCGCGTCGCAGAGCTATTTTAGATGCGAAGTATCTTAAGGCGGAGCCCAATCCGGTGGTGGTGTGCGGCGTGACCACCCTTACTGCGCATGCGCATACCCTCTCCACATACTTCCCCTCCACTCCCCCTCACCATTCACCCTGTCCTCTACCCCTCTGCCCTTTCCCCTATCCACTCACCCTCTCCCCTTCCCCTCCCCTCTCCCATACCCCTCTCCACTTCCCATTTCCCTCCTCCTTCCACTATTCCTCTGAAACGCGGGCTAGACATGCCGAAATTCTCTGCTGCGCAACGCCGCGATGAGCTCGAGCGCATGCGCGTCCCCTTCCCTTCTTTCTCCTCTCCTACGCTGCCCACCTCTCGCCCGCCTGTCGACCGCGTTCCCCGCTCGCTCTGTGAGATACGACGCGCGTAGCGTCCCTCTTCGCGTTCCACGACGCGAGGTCGGTAGCATGCCCAACGAACGCCAACGGAACGCGATCGTGCAAGTGCTCCGGCTTCGCATCGCCTCATTTTTTCATTTCATTTCATTTTATTACCTTAAAGACCCCGTTTGGGGTATTACATAAGGGGTGGTTTGCATATTGGAACAATGAATGCAGGTGTTATGGTGTAATACAGGTTTACAACATGTCCAGAAATTCGGAATGAGTTGGTACGGCAGCAGCATGGTGAGGCAGGTCGTTCCAGTCTCTGGCAGCCCGAGGAAAAAATAAGGCTTGAAATGTGACGGTGCCTGTTCGAGGACGGATTACTTGCAGTTGATGGCCAGTGCGATGAGACGTGCGTGATGATGATGGCAACATGTAAGGTGGGCGGTTTAGCGAGCTGTAAAAGAATTTGTGAAAAAGAGAGAGCGTGGGAACACGACGACGAAAAGCGAAGGATGATAAGTTTGATTCTGCTTTTAAGAGAGAAATGCTGAAGTCATATGAATATGAAGAATGGATGAATCTTGTGGCACGATTCTGAACTGATTCAAGTGCACTGATGATATATGCTTGGTGAGGTTCCAGATGGCAGCAGCATATTCTAGTTGTGGTCTGATGAATGATTTGTACGCGAGAACTTTGACTTGTTGCGGCGCGTGACGGAGGTGACGTTTCAAAAATCCTAAGGTCTTGTTTGCTGATGAAATGACGTTAGTCGCATGCGGAATCCAGGAAAGGTCGTGGGATAGAATTACACCTAAATACTTATAACTGATTCAACGGGGACGTTTGCGATTGTGTAAGTAGAGAGGAATGGAGTGCGCCTTCGGGAAACTGAAACAAATTTGCATTTTTTGGCGTTCAGAGCCATTTGCTAACGATTGCACCAGTTGTGTACGTTATCAAGGTCGTTCTGCAGAAGTTCTTGGTCTGAAATGTTAGTTACAGTATGATAAATTACGCAATCGTCAGCGAACATACGAATAGGACAAGACTGCGAATAGGACAAGTTCTGACTAGGATACAACGCGTTGGTTCATCGCGCGTCTCCAGAATTTCGTTCCGCAACGTCATCACATGATTGCGGAGACAGTGAAAAGGGGAGAGGCCACAGCGTCCTACACAGGCCCGAACGCGCTAGCGCGCGCCAGCACACATTGTTCTAAGGGAGAGAGGCCACAGCGACTTACCCAGCCCCTTAACCAGGCCCAAACGCGCTAGCGCGTGCCAGCACACAAGGTTCCCTAGCGGACGGTCGCCAAGGTCCCCGAGCAAAAGCTGCTTGGCATCTAAAAGAAGCGAAAGGTGCGCGCTATAGACGCCATCTTGAAGGGCTGGTGCGCGCAGAAGAGAACGGTGGCCAAGACGACGGAGCAGACAGCCGATGGTCCGGGCAGTCTGGGTCTTGCCCCAGTCCTGTGGAGCGTGGAGGCCCGCTGGAGTGCTAGCCTCGGCGAGCGGCTGTCTTCATGATCCGTTCGCCTAGCTCGCCGGCTGGGCAGTGAGCTGCCAAGACTGGTCAGCACTTAGGCTGCTGACCATGAACGAGCCTGGGCTTGCGGCCGCCAGTCTCCCCGTCAACGGCGCACGGGCCCGGCTCAGCTGAGACGTGCCAGGAGTGCCTGCCGGCATCAGTCTCATTCTGCCAAAAGGGTACGACGTACGAACACCTCGCATCGTTTGCGGAGCGCCCTTCTACACCAGCGGAGACGCCGGTACCGATGGACGCGGTGAGCGACGGTCTGGTGCCAGCGCGAAGGATCTCCATCGTGAGCGGCCGACGTGTTACATTTTATAGATCATTTTCGATCAGCTTACAGCGCAAACACGACGAGGACAGAGACCAAGGATGCGACGACACGAGCGCTGGTCTCTGTCCTCTTGGTCTCTGTGCTCGTCGTTTTTGCGCTGTACGCTGATCGAAAATGAACTATCACCAACTAGCCCAGATTTCCCTTCTTGTACATTTTATAGATGTTAGCTGACGAAGTGTGATTAGGGACGCGCGTAGAACTTGGCCGTGGTAGGACATGTTAATTATTATTGCGTTTTGTGTTTGGGGACCTAGTTATTTCAAGATATATGTATTCTTCTGTGTGCGTTATTGTCTCGTTGAGTGGAATGAAGTGTGTGTTTATGTCCCGCCCTGTCGCCTTCATGTGTCCATTGCGCTAGCTTAAAGGGACTGTCTAACGACAGGAAAAATTTTTCTGATTGTGGTGAAAATGAGAAGATCGTACGTCACATCGGTGGCAACGAGCATGCTTTTGCCCCATAAACAAATTCACAGCATATCCACGGGTGAATGATGAAGAGCTTGGGCGAAGCTCCTGAAGCAATCATGGTTACACCGTGAAATCTTCAGTGGCTTCGCCCAGCAGTAATCAAAGCGATAGCCAAGTACATCGTCAAAGACGTGACGAACACTGTATATATTTATACAAGGAATTTTATTATTCGTAAGTGGTAGCTAGACGCGGCTTGCGTTCCCCCTTCATTATAATGTCTTTATGGTCGGTGAAGTGATGGATCGGTGATGGGTCGTAGTGGGATATTTGCAAAGACGAAGTAGTGGGCAGTTTGCAAAGGATCGGTGATTGGTCGTAGTGGGATGTTTGCAAAGACAAAGTAGTGGGCAGTTTGCAAAGGTGGTTATGCCGGACAACGGAGACGTGACAAGGTTAGACTAAGAGGAGCTTCGCCCCTAAAAGAAATTATATTTTTAATTTGACGTTGAAAATAGAGAAAGAATGACCGCTAGCGTCACCCAGCGGCGATGTGGTCAATCTACTTGTAGGACAAGAAATGCTCGCCGGTAGACTCATTTTGCTTAAAAACAAAGATGTATAACTTGAAACAGTATTTTACGCACTTGAGGCATCTTTCTGTTGCGTCAGAGAGTAATGATTAGCTTTTAAATGCGAAGCATTTCTTAGCGAACTTCTACGACTTTGAACGTATCTATCTATCTATCTATCTATCTATCTATCTATCTATCTATCTATCTATCTATCTATCTATCTATCTATCTATCTATCTATCTATCTATCTATCTATCTATCTATCTATCTATCTATCTAGCCGCCTACGACTTTGTGTTCTCATGGGCCGTTTCGTTAATCGGATGTATACCAAAATTGGTCTATCATAACATGGGCCTATTACAAACATAAATGACAGGTCATATCATGAAAATCTTGACAAGCATGTCATGAACAGCACGATTTACATTCCACGGCCTTTGGGCTCTTGCGGCCGTTCCGTTAATTTCATATATACCAGAATAGGTACGGCATGACAAGAGTTCATGACGAACATAATGACAGGTCCTAACATGCAAATCATGACGCGCATGTCACGTGCAGAATGATTTACATGACAGTCTCGGGGCATTCGCGGCCGTTTAAATGAAGGAATATATACGAAAACTGGTATGACGAGACATTTCTGTATGACGAACATAACTGACGCGGGGTAACATGAAAATCATGATGTGCATGTCATGTACGACATGATTTATATGCCACGCTCATGGCGCACTCGCGGCCGTTTCGCTAGATTGATATACGCCAATATTGGTATTGTGCGATGTGACTGTAGGAAGAACATGAATAACAGGTGGTAGCATGAAAACCATGACATCCATGACATGTATGTCATGATTTACATGCCACGTTAATGGTGCATTCGCGGCCATTTCGCTTGCATGATATACACCAAAATTGGTATTGCGGGATGTGACTGTATGATGAACATTAATGACAGGTGGTAACATGAAAAACCATGATATGCATGTCATGTATGTCATGATGTACATGATCTACTCATGGCGCACTCGCGGCCATTTCGCTCGTTTGATATACACCAAAATTGGTATTGCGCGATGTGACTGTACGACGAACATAAAGGAGAGGTCTTAACATGCGAATCATGTTATGCATGTCATGTACGGTATGATCTACATGCCACTGTCATGGTGCGCTTCCGGCCGTTTTGTTAACTGGATATATACCAAAATTGGTATGGCATGACACGAGTGCGTGATGAACATAAACGACAGGTCATGCGTTGTATATACCAGACTATGTCTGCGTTCCATTGGCATGGTGTAGACTAGATTGTGCACGCATGCGTGCACGGCAAACATGCGATATATGGTGGACTAGATGCCATGGCATCAATGATTTCATTTGGCTCAAAGACAAACAAAGCGATGCATGCAGCTCTTTGCTGGCTGCTTCGCATTACGTCGATTCCCACAGTGCGTGCGATCTACCGGATGTTTTTTTCTCACGCACCCAAAAAGGCGCCCTGTGGCGCTGCTTGCGGCGCCATCTTCGATTTCATCTGCTTCAACTCATGCGCTATGCCATGCGGCCTTCCGCGCTCGTCGTACTGTGCGCGCTGTATTGTTAGGATGTCTTGCATGTGCTGCGCTGTGAAGGCGTGCGCACTTATCGTCCCCTTTTGATGGATCCACTTGGCTTGGATTGCGGCAGCAGTACTAAAATAAACATATAGACGGCGATTACAGCAAAACAAGTGTTTTTTTTAATCGTATAAAAAGGCTTCATATACCCGCTAGCGCACTGAAAACGACTGTTACATCATTACATTAGTGTTCACTGAAAATTAAGTAATCCTACCGAAATCACACGTGCTTTCGGTTTTAATTTTTACCGGCACCACAATTGTCATCGCGTCCACCAACTAGTGTTGTGGGCATGTTTCACGCCAATGGAAGAAGACCGAACGCAGATCGGTAAATTCGGTTTTAAAAATTTCTGCTCACTTTTTAGAGAAACCACTTCGAGGTTCAGACGGTATGCTTTCTATTTCGGTACAAAACAGAAAAGCGATGAAGGATGGTAGACAGTCCCTCTAAGCAAAACATGCCGGGCGTCATGCACATCATGACAACATGCCAGGATCCGTTTATCTCTTCCACGTGCCTTGGAGTGTCTCAAGCCGCAGAATGGGCCTCCAACGGCTGATGTCGGCTGGACATGCCGCGGCCTTATCAGTAGAGGATGCCATGCAGTTATACGACGAGGAAAAGAAGATATTGAGAGAGGAGCAGGCGGAGGCACGAGAAGCCGCGAAGGAACAGAAAGATTTCTGAACCAGCGGATCAACGCGCATGCACAAACCTGATGATAGAGAAAGAGCAAAGTGAAAAGAAATTGCACTTGCGTGCATTGAATAGGGGGGAAGGGGCAGGAGAGGTATCATATACCGCACCCCAGATGGTAAACCAAGTGTCCCCAAAAGTTTATCGCGCCGTTTGCTGTAAGGCGGGACAATTTAGATGCGTACATTCAGCGCTTCGAAAGGATCGCATCCGCACAAGGGTGGCAAAAGAGCGATTGGGCAAAGGGGCTCAGTATGTGTCTTGTGGGAGAAGCGTTGGTGTTTTTCAGCCGGATGCCAGCAGCTGACGCGCTTGACTAAGGCAAGTTGAAGGTTGCCCTGTTGCAACGGTTCCGACTGACTGCGGAGGGTTTCAGGGATAAGTTCAGAACTTCCAAGCCCCAGGAATGTGAGACTGGCCAACAGTTTGCCGCCTACATCTCCAACTATATCGATCGCTGGTTGGAGATCGGAAAAATAAGAAAGACATTTGAAGACCTAAGGGTCTTCAAATTTTTGGCGTCTTGCAATCCGGGAGTCACTGTCTTTCTTAAGCAGCGCAACCTGAAGACGTTGGCAGGGCTGGCAGAACATGCGGACTGGTATTTGGAAGCCGACAGACAGAAGAACTTAGGAAAAAGGAAGGAAGAGAGGTGGACAGAGGAGAAATATCAGAGTCGGAGTTCCGCCAAATGATTTTTGTGTGGGAAGACAGGGCATAGAGCTGCGAATTGTCAGCTGGTGCGTGCGCTTGGTTTGTCATTGCAGTGTGACATGTGTGGACGCCGAGTGCACATAGTGGAAACGTGCAGAGCAAGGCCAAAAAATAAGACAGCTTGCGCGGTTGCAGATGAAAGCCCTGGGAAAGATGACCATGTGAAGATGGTGGAAAAGGAGTGTAAGGACAAGAATAGTGCGGGTACGATGTTTTTAAGGTCGGAGGACGCGGAGACGTCGATGCCAGTGGTAAGTGGAATGCTACATGGACTTGACGTGTGTGTTATTGGAGACACGGGGTCAGATACTGTGTTGGTAAGACGGTTCTTGGCGCCAGAATCGCGGGTATTCGGGACATAGAAGACAGTTTGATGGGCGGATGGAACTATACGGCGAATGCCTATAGCACGAGTCTTGCTTTTGACTCCTTTTTACTGTGGATGGATAGAAGTCGGATGTGTACAGAATCCACCGTTTGATGAATTCTAGGGAATGTACCTGGTGTTAGAGGCGTGGACGATCCAGTACCCTTGTGGAGCATCTACACTGCAGAAATGGTAAACGGATGAAGCAGGGAGCGACTGAAGACAAGCATGAGGACGGCAAAAGAGGCCCGATTACACGCACACGGGGAGCTACCATATGTTCACTCAAATACCGGCAAGGAACAAGAATAAAGAAAATGACGATAAAAGGAATGCTACAGAATCGATGTTGGACGTAACCGCAACTGAATTGAGAGAAAACAAGAAGCGCACGGCACGTTGCACGTTTGTTCAAACTTGAAGGGAAGTTGATTCATTGTAAGAAGAGCAGAGCCATGTATAAATTGAAGAAGGTGGGAGAATTGCTTTATAGAGTGTTAAAGACACGCGATGGAGGATAAAAACGACAGCTAGTAGTGCCAGCAGATATTCGGAGGGCCGTACTCAACCTGGTTCACGACTCTATTATGGATGGGCACCAAGGAGTAAGGAAGACGGCCAATCGAGTACGGGATGAATGGTCATGTATGCAAAGTGATATTAAAAGGTTTGTCCGGCTGTTATCAAAGGTACCGCTAGGTAAATGAAATCAAGAGTTCGATAAAAGCTCGTCTGGTCGGGAACAATCATGGTCCAAAATAAGAAGACGCCGACCAAAACACCGAAAAAATAACAAACACGTTTCGGTGCCCGTACGGGGGCCTTGTTCACAAATGGCGCAATGAAAGAACGGGGGTTGACTATGGACTGTCGGCCGCGAAAGTTTGCGGAATCTGCAGCGCGTGGCGGAGCGACGGTAAACTCATTGCTGCGTCACCTACCGTGGCGCCGCGGATGTTGAGGCTATCGGCCTCGGCGATTAGCGACGGCGCGTTCAGACAACGTGCCTTTGCCGGATCTAATCGCGGAGGCCGCGGCCGATAGCCTCAACACTAGCCGCATCAGGGTAGGTGACGCAGCAAAGCAGTTTTTCATAAAGTCCCTTAATATAAGAAAGTGGCGACACTCTCCTCCATATCCTCTCCAAAGTGTCCAACCCTCCTCTCCCAAGTGTCCAAAACTTATCTATATCCTCTCCCAAACGGCCACCATGCGGGCGCCCGCCATATAACCCGGCTCGCGCCACTTTCCTATCAAGAATGCTATGTCACGCTGATAACGCGCGCAACGTTCATTCAGTGTGACATGGCATTCTAGATAGGATAGTGGCGAGAGCCGGGTTCGGCAAAAAATGAAAACATAAAAAAATTCATAGCATATCCACGTGGTGAATGATGATGAGTGGGGCGAAGCTCCGGAGAGAATTATCGGTAAACCGTGAATGTTCTGTGTAACGCCCCATCAATCATCACATGAAGAGTGAGAAACACTGTGTGTATATTACAAACATGTAATTTTATTTTTCTTAATTAGATGATGCTTGGCTTGCGTTGTTCCTTCATTATCACGGCTTTATGGTCCGTGAAGTGAAGGGACAGCGGTTCTTGTACGGGTTGCAACTGGAAATTAGAAAATACCAGGTCTATACACGTCCCTCGGATGGTCTTCTCGCCACAGCCGTGCAGCTTGTCGAGCAGCTTCGGCATCACGGGCTCGAACGGCGGAATCTGCTTCGCGGCGTCGACGTGCACCTTTGGCCTCGAGGGCTCTCACCTCAGGATTCTGTCTGCGAGTGCGCGCTGCCGCCGCCTTCCGTGCCCTCAGTTCCGCAGCCTTGTCTTCCATCTGGCGACTCTGAGCTAAAGCGTGCGCTAAAAGCGTGCCAAGAGGGAGCCTCATGGCGCGTTACTTCTGAAATGTTGTCTTCGGGTGTCGTTGCAAACACGACACGTAGTAAAGAAGAAAGACTGCCACACAGGTGAACACGCACGAGAGTGTCACTCGTCAACATCGTCTTCTTCTTCTACTGCATACCAGAACGCGCGCTTCTCACGAACTAGAGGTGGCTACTACAGACAAACCTACAAACGGAGGATATACAGACCCACGGCATAAGGAGCTTCACCCCTAAAACGAAAGAGGTTCGCTCGCGTTTTCCGGGCGACGGCCCGTGAAGTGGGGAGGTGGAAATGGGGAGAGGAGGGTGCTCGGCTTGGCGGCTCGGTTAAAAGAAAGACGGTACTTTCCCAAAAATATCCAGGGACTTTAGTTTTCCATCGCTCCGCCACGCGCTGCAGATCCCGCCAACTTTTGCGGCCGACAGTACGTGCAAAGAGATGGCGCACACAGCTTGCGTAAACTAAAGTCCCTGGACATATTTGGGAAAGTACCGTCTTTCTTTTACCCGAGCCGCCACGCCGAGCACCCTCCTCTCCCGCCTTCCACCTTCGCGCTTCACGGACCGTCGCCCGGGAAACGTGAGCGTTATCAACGTGACATGGCAGTCTTGATAAGAAAGTGGCACGAGCCGGGTTATAGGGCTGGCGCCCGCATGGTGGCCGTTTGGGACACGATATAGATAAGGTTTGGACACTTGGGAGAGGAGGGTTGGACACTTTGGAGAGGATATGGAGGAGAGTGTCACCACTTTCTATGTATTAAGGGACTTTAGCGTAAACAGAAGGGAGGGTCCCGTCATTGCGATTTAGAGTGCTATCAGTGGTTTAAATGTAAACATTTCGACAGAAGTCTGTCTGGCTGGGTGGAAGAATTAAGAAGTTGAAATACCTCCAGCCACAAATTCTTGGAGGAAACCCGACGTTTCGAGACCGGCTTGGTCTCTTCTTCAGGGGCTGCGACGAAGCCCCCCTGATCAGCACAGTCACCCCTGAAGAAGAGACCAAGCCGGTCTCGAAACGTCGGGTTTCCTCCAAGAATTTGTGGCTGGAGGTATTTCAACTTCTTAATCAGTGGTTTGGATTAGTAATGACTCGAGATGATGTCGCGAGGTTAGATTTCTTACAGCGGCCAGCACATGCGCACTGGCCCTGTCAATGTGATGTCGATTTGACACAGAATGCTCGGCGAGTGCATCTGAAGCCACTTTTTTCTTTTTTAAATCGTAACAGCGTTGTTTTATGCGCCTTTGGAAATCGCCTGTCTCGCCGATGTACACATGGTCACAGTCTGCACAGGAAATATTGTACACGACGCCTGGCAACTTGTCTTTAGGAAGCTTCTCCTTCGCGTATGTCAGCACACTTTTCAGCTTTTTCACGGGCACATGCGGCACGTGTACATCATAACAACGGAGCACGCGTGCTAAGGCCTCACTGGTTCCGGGAGCATACGGTATCGCGGCACGTTTACACGGAGCAGGCACGGATGAGACACTAATAGGTGGGCGGTATAATTGACGCTGCACACACTTGACAAACGAAGCAGGGAAGCCGCTGCCTGAAAGTTCAACATGCACCAATTCCAGGTCTTTTTGCGAGTCGTCTCAAGAGCTACAGGTTTGTTGCGCGTAGACTTGTGCGCCGGTCCCCAATTCGATGGCGGCGGCGCGTGAGCGGCGCGGGGTTCATGGGATCGGCGGCGGCGCGGCGCGGGGTGAGGGGGATTCGAGAGTTGGTGGAGAGAAAAATTGGTCCCTTGAATTTCGGAAAAAGCATGTTTCACCAAAAAGCCGAAGCAGTGATTGCGATAGCAACGTGTGGTAATGTCAAACGCACTAAGTCTAGCAGCTAATTCTTTTTGGTCCGATATCGCGTATCTATAAAACGTTGGTCTATGGGAATACACTCTTAACTGTGTAACCCTTACTATCGGTGCACAAAATCGCATTTATCCGTTAATATGTAACCGCTAAATTAGAAGGGCACATCGTAACTGATGCAAACATAAGGTACAATGTAACGAACACAAATATAAGGTACATTACAACTAGGGGTGTGCGAATAGTGAAATTTCATCTCGAATCGAATTCGAATCGAATAGTGCCGAATAGTGACCGAAAATATCGAATATCGAATCGAATATCGAATAGTATCGAAGCGTGGACCGCCAGTTACGGCAAGAAAAAAAAAAAGAATCTAGGAAGCTACTGCGTGGTGACAGCTTTGTTGCGTGCTTGTTCGGGAGTCTTTTTGTCATTTTTCCAGCTTTTATGGGCGTGCAACCATGTTAATAGAAGAGCCGCCGTTCTAGTCAACAGCGCCACTTTTAACCTCCTAAGGAATAACAGAGGGTGGTATGGCAGATAGCTTCTTTTTTCCTATGACCGTGCAATACGGCTGATTTGACAACGGTCACGTTATTGTGCTCCATCGCAACGGGTGCTCTGGGCCCGAAAATCTTCGGGCGCCCGTTCACAGCAGCGTTTTGATTGCGCGCCGAAACGATGGGAGTTTCTGATAGAATGGAATTTCAGAAGGAGTGGTCAGTGCGGCAGTGGCGACTGCGCAGCGTGAACAAATTTTCGCATCTGAAACCAATCATCAAGTATTTCGCGGGCCAAATTCGGGGCGTTTTACGGCCCTTGCGACATATGCGACCGAACTATGCAAGAAATTCGGAAGCGAAGTTGAGAAGGGCTTGCCACTTTTCTTGTCTTTCTTTTTTTTACGTGCTGAAATAAAATCTCCTCTAAAGTAAAGGTGCGCTCGTTTTTGAACCTGGAAATTGGTGAAAGTTTTAACGAAAGGCCTATTGTAACGACGTTAGCGTTAGTTTTAGCCAGCCAAGTTTCACCAAGTTGCACCACTGGCCTTTGTCGCGTTATAAATATTCGTCCTGTCGAATTATTCGAAAGTTCGAATACTAGCTATTCGAAAGTCGAATGGAATTATTCGATTAGGTAGTATTCGATTCGAATTCGAAACTCGAATATTCGCACACCCCTAATTACAACTCTTGTGAATGTTGCTATTATAGAGGTTACGCTTAGAATAACAGAGATCTGAGCTAGTTGGTAAGTATTCATTTTAAAAAGACAGGGCGCGCAAACACGGACACAAGAAACGTTAGCCTGAATACCACAGCGCTCATGGTGTTTTGAATGCTTTTCTTACTTGTGTCTTCGTATTCGCGCGCAGTTTAAGAAAGTTTAAATCCACAAAGAAGTCAGGACACCACAAACGCCGACTAACAACTGAAGAGACGCACAACAATGAAAAAGAAAGCACGAAAACTTATCTGCGCATGCCCATGCAATAGGCGAACCTATCAATCCGGCACTAGTGGGGGTCTACGTGGAAGATAACTGTTGAGGCATTTGATTTCATCTTTATGCAAGTTAATCGACGGTTACCTCACGCATGCGCTACCAGTATTCTCGATGTGCCATGCATCATTCATCAGGTGCGTTTCTTCAATTCTATGCCGGTACAACACTGCGCGTTCATTGAATTTAGGCGTGTACTTACGATCTCGACAATGTCAAGATAGATTAGAAGGTGAGCCTCCGGTTAGCGATCTCTTATGTTGCAATAATCTCTGATTAATGCAGCGGCCCGTCTCTCCTGCGTAGAAGCTGCCGCAGCTGAAAGGGACCTTATACGCCGCACTTGTACGGCAATCAGTAAATTTGTTGGTGTGCTTAACGAAACAAATATCGGTCCGCTTCTTGTCTTTTACTCGCTCATTCTTCCCCTGCACAGCGGCACAAATCTTACCTAGCTTATTGGCAGCCGTGAAACCAACATTAAGGCCATATCTACTTCCTACTCGCTTTAGCCTGTGAGATACACAATGAATGTACGGTATACCTACGATACGTTTCTTCCTATGGCTTTCTGCAACCATGCTCAGACTTAACATAATGGACTTCTTTAAACGTTCAGCGACAGTGGCCACTGCATCACGAGGATACCCTACATCTAAAAAACGCGTAACCTGTGCGTTAAAGCTATCACTCATTTTGTGCTCACACAACTTGGTGAGGGCTGACTTAAGGCAAGACATTGCGATACCGTTTTTACAACCTTCGAGTCATAGGCGTGCGCAGGGTTCCCCGTCAGGGGGGGCAAAGGTTCATCGCAGCGCCCCCCACCCTACTAAACCAATGTACGGGGCAGATTTTGCGCCCCCCTTCTTAAGCGATTAGGGGGGGCGGCCGCCCCCCTGACCCCCCCCCCCTGTGCCACACCTATGCTTCGAGTGCTTCGACGGAAAATTTAACAGCGGTTTTTAAGATCTAGGAGCATACTGCCAGCAGACGTGGTTCTTCTGAAACGTTAAGGAAGTGCCTAGAAATTGTATTCCATTATTCCGAGGCAACTCTTTAGTAGGGTTCTGCCCTCCTCGATTTAATTCAAATCGATAATTGGATCGATAATTGGGCTAGTTGGTACATATTCATTCGGTGAACTGGGAGCGCGAAAAAGAAGGGCGATGAAGAACTACACAACACGAGCGCTCACTAACTCCAGTTGTTAGTGAGCGCTCGTGTGTAGTTCGTCGCCCTTCGTGTGTTTCCGCGCTCCCAGTTCACTGAACGAATAAGTGATAGCCTATTGGAAAGCGCCGCTGGCAACATTGTGGTAGCAGTGACATTTTCAACGAACATGAAGGCAAGTTTGTTGTACGACCTTTACTGCGATGGCAAAAATATGGACAGTCACGGCTGAATTTTGCCGTCGCGTCGCCGCCGTCATGCACCGTATATGTATAAGTATGCATATATATATATATAAAAGCCCCAAAGAAAAATAATTCTGAAAAATATTTCCTTAGCGCGGAATCGCACCAGGGACCTCTTGCTCCGCAGCGAGTGGCGCTAACCACTACGCCACGAAACGCAGATCCTCCACGCAGCTAAAGGCGAGCGTTATATACACACCATTTACCGCTAGACGAACTCAGAGACGCTAGGCGCTTATAAGCGTTTCCTCGTTACCAGCGAGATGGCGCTAGGAGCGCGACGGGCGGATTTAAAAGTCGTCGGCGAGCTCGCTCGCTTCTTATACTTGCCCTTCCGCTGTCTGCTCGCGCGGTTTTCTCGTGCTGAGGGGAAGAGGGATGTTTCATGCTTTCACCGTGATGTCCGCACTCATGTAACGGAGCGTACGAAATTCACTCGAGCTCAAGAAACGCCGCTAAACGAACAAAGAGAAGATGAGCACGAACTATCAAGTGTCACAGCTCGACACTTGAAGCACTCTAGTTTCCTTCGATGCTTTGGCCGCCTTTGCAACAGGAGCGCTCTTCAAACTGAGAGTATCCATTGGCGAGCCTCACTTCGTATAGCATTACTTTCTTGCTATCGCATTCATTGCTTCGCCCTTGCGGCGAAGCTCTGACTTTTTTATGTATGCGGCCAAACCTTTAAAATATGGTGTTGGTTTTAAAATTGTATGAACTTTCTGAAGGTCGGAATATTCTCGGGTACGAAATCCTTTATTAAAAGACCTTCCGTTCAACAAGGTATTGTGTAAAATTTAGGGTCCTAAGACCTCTAACGTAATAGTAGAACTGTAAGAGGCTGTCATTGTAGTAGAACTACGGAGAATGACAGCAAAGCTGTCATAAGATGCTAGATAATTGCATTTGCAGTACGAGATCGATTCGTGCAGAGGCTCAAGTACATATACTAATATGCTAGCACTGATCAAGGAAGGGAAAATAATGCACATTGCATGTTTGTAAAACAGAATCGCCTGTTACGATCGGCCCCTGCACCGAAAAAGGAAGCGGCGTCCCCTGTTCTTCGAACCGGGCGCCGAAGGGCTGCTTGCCTGTTGACAGCAGTTCAGGCAATTGTATTGTTCTCCCGAGACGGGAAGCGGGGCGCCATGCAGTCCGACATACCAAGGTTCGACGAGTCAACCGGAATTGTTTCCTGTCGCGACTTCTTCCTTGGTCACACGCTCGGCTGCCCGAGCGTGGGACCCATCGCCCTACGGCCTTCACATGGCAGGGAAGGTGCCACAGGTGCTGAGTGCTGTGGCCACGCCCCAGTCGAGGACGATGGCCTGGGCGGGTGTGGGCGGGCCCTCATTAGTGCTGTGTGTGAAGTGATTGGACCGTCCCAACTTGGAGCAATTCCCCGATCTAGGGATCTGGGGAAAGAGACCCTTTAAAATGAGCCCCCGCGGGCTCATTCAAGGAAATCGTCATGATGTACAGGCACGAAATGCTCGTCCTGTAAGACGGAATCGTCGTGTAGACACGAGATCGCCATGTAAATAAAACCACGTTAAGTTTTCATTCAATCTCTTCATGCTGCCTCTGCATCTTCGTCCCGAGTCTCCGGTGCCTGCAAAGGCCGGTCGCAACACGCCCAATAAAACTCAGAAATTAAATAAAAGTGCACTTGTAAAATTTATAACTTAATAAAATGTTGTGAATTTTATAAACAAGCGAGTGATAATAATAATATCTGGGGTTTAACGTCCCAAAACCAAGATATGATTATGAGAGACGCCGTAGTGGAGGGCTCCGGAAATTTCGACCACCTGGGGTTCTTTAACGTGCACCTAAAGCTAAGTACACGGGCCTCAAACATTTTCGCCTCCATCGAAAATGCAGCCGCCGCGGCCGGAATTTGATCCCGCGACCTTCGGGTCAGCAGTCGAGTGCCATAACCAAAACAAGCGAGTGAAGCAGACCAAGTAAATACACTGCCCGTGACTATAGAAGTGAAGAATGTCTGAAATGCAAAATCAGCTGCCAATGGGCACTTCAACATATGGATCTAAGCAACATTTTGAAGTCAGAAGTGCCCCTTTTGTTTCACTTTACGGCTATCTCTGAAAACACAGAAAGCAGGAAGAAACGCACTGTATCCAAATGACATTTCTCTTGCTTACAATCTTCAAGAGATTATTCAGAAGGGCAGAAAGCAGTCCTTTTGATACCCTCTCGACTAACGGCACAACTTTTTGCGCAAGATCAAGCATTGCACTCCTCTTCCTCACAGAAGTCAACTTCTCTACACCAGTCAACTTGCGCCACCACAGTCAGCTTCCTTTCAAGTTCTGCTATTTTAGCTCCAAACCGCAGTTCCACCTGGATGCACAACTGCAAGTGAGCAATTTAGAAAATTAGGAGATATAACATTTAGCAAAACATGGTTGAAATGATGTTTGACGTCATAAACATCATCTGTACATGTGTGAACACTATGAGAATGAAATGCAATAGCTCATACGCCAAAAACTACTCAGCAATCGTCAATACTAACACTTCCATAGACCTTATTGGCCTATTTTTAATTAGCATATTTTTCAAATTCACTTTGAAATATCACGAAACGTTTTTTCAATTTTTTTCACAAAAACCCCGGACACGAAATAGGAATCATATCGAAAGTTCAGTGAAATATGTTAGCGAATTGTGCTTTGTTTCCTATATGTTCCAATTCGACATCGCTTTTATTGCTTTCGGATTTCGTCTTCTGCCTATCGAACTCAAGGTTATAATTTATGTGGTGCATTTGCATACGAACTTCTTTGTCCTGTGCTTCCTTAACCAACCCGTCCAGTCTCATTCTTTTGAAGTTCTAATGGAGACCCTCTGCTTTATCGGTCTGATTTCATCAGTGTGCACTTTGAGCATACATAAGATTCCTTAAGAGAAATAAACCTGCAGCGCCTTGCAAGGTACTCCATCCATAAAATGGCACAAGTAACAAAAGACTATAAGTGGAAGGAAAGTGCCTAAGCTAAAGAACCAAAGTGGAAGTTGCCTTTGCAAGGCCAATCCTCGCACAAAATGTTGGTTTCTTAGCCAGACGCTGCACCATGTTTTGTACTCAGATAACTTTGAAAGATTAGTAATTTCAACTTACTATTGTCTCCACCAAGTTCTACTGCAACGCAAGGTCCACGAGTTCAATGTGGCGCTGTGGGAATATCTCCATGAGAAGGGTTCTTATTCCTTACATATCAAGTGATCTACCAGTCATACTGAAACAGCTTAAGACCTGGAAAGAGTTTAATTATATGCATTTAATTATATGCCAGGGTGGTGCCCCTTCCTGGCAATAGGACGTAACGAGATGTCCTTGTATGACATTCCTTTTAATGATTAATTAAAATGTGTTTAGAAACAAGCCTGTAGTTTAGAAGCAGCGTTTTCATTTGTGATAGATGATTAGGGTGTTGATGACACAAATACATCTGTGCTTCTTCTTGCACTGTGCTTGCGAACCTTCCTTGCAACTGACAGCCTCCTTATGAATGCACTCTGCCTCACACAACATTCAACATTTATGTAAACACCTGACACCTCATAGAGATGTAAGACATATGAGATACAAAAGTGCTCCCTAATTCGCGGCTATAAGTATGAGTACACGTATGTAAACATGGCTTCTTGTTTTCTTCAGGCTTTGGTTCATCCCACGTCAGACGTTATATCTTCGGAAGAGCATCACCAATGGCCTTGCACGTTCAACGATACTGGGCCGTGCTACTTCTCGTGATTAAGATTCTCACTGCAGGTGATTGAAGTATGCGTGCACGTCATTTTGCATCGGTATGCACAGAACTGCTTTTTCATTAAAAGCTCGTGAACTACACAAACATGATATTTTGGAGTTGGTTTTAATGTCAGTTAGTAAGAGAACCCATGCTATAAAGAGAGCCATTTCTACCCGGGAGCTGGCGACATAGCTGCTTGTGCTGTCTTTGTGAAAGCTGTTCCCCCTCAAGAAGCGGTTGCAGATGTGCCGAAAATGCAGGCAAACTGGGAGCCACTTGACGAATTCCTAGAATAAGGACAGTATTATGTTGCAAAACATCCCTACATATCTACAATGGAGACATTTTCTGGACCGTATTTACTTGAATAAAAGCAAGACCGATTGCAACACTGTTGGTTACGCCAAGGCGTAGTCGACACGTCTGAGCTCGTGCAACGCACACAAATACTCCATATACAAGTCGGAGTGAAGGCCGCTCGATTACCCAGCGAAACGCGGTACCCATCTAAAAGAACGGGCGGGAGAAAAACGAGCGAGAAAAAATGCATGTACCAGACGCAGTCGGCTTCGCGGCTTCCTCTGGTGCATAGCGCGAAAGCCCGACAATGCATGCGCGACGGTGGTCCTTAAAAAGAGCTCTGACCCTCGCCGTTCACCGCTGTCGCCGACTGAGATTTCTTACATTAGTGCAAGGACGACGCGGCAAGCAAGCATACTACAGGCGGCAAGCTGCCTATGGTAGGAAATGATGCTGTCAAATTTTTCACGATCATTTACATCGTTACTGGACTGGACAATCTTGCATTCAGGCCTGCAATTCTCTGCTGCAAACCAAAGGCCGTGCACGACAGTTGTGACTGGCCGAGTTTCCCTACGATGGTGCCATCCCTGTGACTAGTTCTAGACGATCAGTGTTTCTGAGTGATTGCAAGATACTACGTGTCACTGATGCTGTTACGCAGCTGCCGCCGTGTGTCCACACGCCCGCCCGCCTATTAACGTTTGGCTGAATGTAGGAAATGCGGCATGCACCTTCCCATCGCCTGCTTCGCATAGCATCGATTCCCCCGGTGAGTGGGATGTCCCGCACATTTTTCGCCGCTTCCCTGTCCCCAAGTGAAAGGCAAGCTGCAGTTAACCTCTTTTCTCGAAAGCACGAGTTGCGTGGTTTATTCCGTTTTCACGTCTGTGTATCAGGACCACCTAAAGCACTGTTGCTACAAAGACTAATAAGAACGGCAATGTTCACTTTGCCGGGAGACCGAGTTTCAGTACATAGAACACTTTCCCTCTGAAGCGCACGTCCTTCACTAACGCACGAATAGCAGCACTTATACTGCGCTGACAAGCCTCCACACATTTAAGCGATGGGGAGGACTGCGAAAGAAACAAAAAATGATAAGGTTTGGCTCCACCAAACAGCGTGGCATTATCGGAAAGCACGTTCGAAGGTCGCAGATAACGCCAAACGCGGCTGGAATGTCAAAGATCGTTGCGTATACAAGCGTGACAAGCGCGCTGTCGACACTGACAACGAAAGCGAAGCCCGAATGGCCTAGGCACATGCATAAAAACAGCGAAGGGCCCAGTAACACCGGCGACTATATAGTGAGTCCAGCTAAAGCGCCATGTTCTTTCCTGATATATGCAAAATCCTGATAGATAGGGCACAGAGTGCTTTCGCAGTAAAAGAAGTCCGTCTATACAAAGAACGAATCCGAAATGAAAAAAGCAGTTACCAAGTTCGTCTATTCTTCCGTACACTACATGCTCATTGAACAGAGAACAAAGTAGCGCTCACAGTAAAAAAATGCATCCTTGCAGCGGCCTCGCGCTGTATCGAACAAGTCACGGTTCATCACTGCCACGATCGGACGCGCATGTAACACGAACGCTACAAATTTGGGCGCGAAATCAAGCAGGAAACACAAACAACCCACACAACGCACCGCTCTCGACGCCATCTTTGCAACCCTTCCCGACACGCAGTGCTGCAGCTATAAGGATACGCGAAGAGATGGCACACAAACATGGGTGCTGCTTCTGCCCTGAAGCACGATTCGGGCTTTCAGATCCGGCTTGACATATTTAACAAGAACACGGCGATTGTGAAAACACCAGCTTGAGTTGAGGACAGAGTGCGCTCTTGGAACAAGCGTTACTAAACTGAACATACTTATTCTTTATTGCAGACAGGGCGCTAAAATAGTGCTTGCTCCCACTTCACACCATGGGAATTTCATCGCTCTAGCTGACCCGTAGCAATGGAGTGGCTGTGTGCGGTTTTTACGTGCATGAAGGCGGCGTTGGAGAGACTGGATGCGTTGGGCCAACCTAGTTTTGCACAATATAGGGAAATATCACGTGCTGCAGACGCTTTTTAATTCACCTTAGTTCATTCCAGAAACGTGCCAAGCGCATAAATCATTGCATTTCGATTGCTCCAAGTTTCCTACTTGGCTATAGGGATCTTTGCAGAAAATGCTGATGAAAGTGTCTTCCGTTGGACGCACCCAAATTTTCTTGGGAGCTTTTAGGCAAAGTGGCATTGTACCTCTAGAAACTTTTTTTACATTATAGTCTATGCGGTTGGGCTCGCTCAATGAATACACAGGCACTTATTAAACACAGCAAAAAGGCTCTCCAACTTGATAACATGTAAACCAAAACAACAATGATGCGTTCTTTTTCGCTACACGAAGAAGTCGAATGTGCCAAAGGAACTTTAGTTTTGTCACGAAACAAACCAATGTGAAAAGCGGTTCCCAGGGTGTGAATCTGGGGATAAGAACAAGCACCAACAAAATTACTTGCAATCTTTTATATGCAGCTGCGGTAGCATGCGTCGGCTTATGTGGTAATTCGAAATACTTCAAGGAACTGAAATGTGTGTAGGCAGCAAATACGATGCCGTAGGAAAGTGTAGCTTTCTATTTGTCGAATTGTGACTCGTCGCCCTGCAATAGTTGTCATTATGCACACAGAGCATTTTCCTTCTGGCTAGTTTCGATATAACGCCCTGCTGGCTCAATGTGTAAGTTACCTTGAGGCGTAATCACTGACTGGGCAGCCGTGCACGTGCTTATCAAGCGGGCTAACCATGGGGGCACGAAAGCCACTTATCCTGAACTTTGCTCATGTGTTAATTGCGAACTTCCACTTCATTATTTAGGTAACGTAAGAATATCGGTTAAGGGTTACTAGAAAATATATGGGTTACAATATAAAGGTTATATGCCGGCAGCAGTGAGAAGTAACCGATAAACAGGTCCACTAGCATTCAATTTCGGCAATGTAACAAGTAGAACGAGGCGAAACTACGAAAACATCAAAAAGACGAACGATGTAACCTCTAATTTATCGGTTACCGACTTTTATAGGTATACTTAAGGGTTACTGGATTTAAAGTGTACGGCCCCTCCCGGGAGGGAAATGATGTTCACGCCGTTTGTAAGAGCGCGGTCGCTCGCGCCAGTGCTCGCGCCCGTGCCCTTATAGTCAACGTTCACAGGCGCTGCTCCAGGCACGCAGCCCCCCCCCCCCCCGCGCCCCCTACTCCGGCGTCCCTTCATGCTCCTTCGACCAGCGAAAGACGAGCGGGGCGTTTCCTTTCTCACTGAGGAGCAATCAACAGCAGGACTCGCGCGCGGGGTGATGTTATCGAATGCGCCCCCGTGCGACGGAGATGACCAGCTAATTTCATCTCTGCTTCAGTTGTGCTCGCCAGCGCTCGCGCTCTTTTACTCGCGGATACACCATACGATGCGCGGAACGATGCTATCGATTTGGACTTTGTACGGAACATGACGGTGACGGTGAAGACCTGTCCAAAGTGTCAATATTGCCACGTCCACTTCTTGTCTTGTTTTGATGTATTCGGGTTTGACCGGCAGGGGCGGATATCAACGCTCGACGCTGTCCGCGAAGCAGTGTTCGAGAAGCTTCGCGATTGTAGTAGATCGTTTTGTTAAGGTTGCGCCCCGCACGCGAATGTTCCAGCTTTGTCTAGAGATAACGCCGCCACAAGCGATATTGCTGGAAAGTTCGATAGCGCCTGTATAAAAGCGGACGCGTTTGACCGCTTCTCAGTTGATCGACCGTCGACGCTCTGTTCGCCGCTATCAGTGTATTGCTGTAGTTTGACTTTCAGTTTCTCGGCCACAAGTTCAGCCAAATAAACAGTTTCATCTCGGACGTGCCGACTGTTGTCTTCGTCGACGTCACGACCACGTGACATCTGGTAGAGGAGCTGTTCGTCCATGTTCCGGACACCCCCGTCAGGACGCGAACCCAGCCCACATCGCGGAGAAGACATCGAAGCCAGCTACGACCAGCGAGCTAGCCGTAGGCAACAAGGTCTACCACCGGAGTACGGGCCTCTACCTGACAAGACCAGGAACACCCCGACCATGCCCACCACATCAACGACGGCGACAACACCCATGGCGCCTGCACCTCTGCTGCACCGCTCGAAGACCCGGAAAGTTGGCTTGAAAGGTACGACCGCGTCGCTATTTTCACAACTGGACTGATCCCGAGAAGCTACGGCACGTGCACTTCGCCTTGGAAGACGCCGCGCGAACATGGTTCGGGAATCGAGAGGCCACACTCACAACCTGGGACCTTTTTCGCGCCGGTTTCCTTGACACCTTCACGAGCGTCGTCCGGAAGGAAAGAGCCGAAACTCTGCTAGAGACTCGTGTACAGCTCCCGAACGAGAACATCGGCATGTACACTGAAGAAATGGTCCGCCGTTTTCGCCATGCTGACCCGCTATGTCCTAGGGGAAGAAGATCCGCTTCCTAATGCGAGAAGTCAAGCAGGAACTCTTTGCCGGCCTTGTTCGTAACCCACCTAAGATGGTCGCGGAATTCGTCTCGGAAGCCACAACGATCGAAAAGGCGCCTCAAATGCGTATGAGGCAGTACAACCGCCGGATTTCCACGACGACCTACGGGGAGGTTCAAACGCTGCAATCCGACCACCTGCGTGAAACAATCCGAGCGATCGTGCGGGAAGAACTGCGCAAGCTATTACCCTTACCACAGCCTGAAGTTGCCTCGATTGCTGACATCGTCCCAGAGGAAATCCAGCAGTCTCTGGGCACCCCCGAGTCAGCACAGCCGCACCTGCAAGCAGTGAGCTATGCTGTTGCAGCCCGACGCAACGCCCCCCCTCCTCGCCCACGTCAAGACGCCGCGCCGCCCCAGCAGTTCCGCCGCCGCCACCGACGTCATACCGCCCGCCAGGCGGCCAGCTATACACGCCGAGGAACACCGACGTTTGGCGCGCCCCCGACCACCGCCCACTCTGCTACCATTGCGGGGAAGCTGGTGACACTTACCGCCGCTGCCAGTACCGACATGTGGGACTGCGTGGGTTCGCCATCGACGCACCGCGTCCACAGCGAGGGGAAAGACCACGCGACATCGCCGACTACCTCGCGGGAACACAATGGACGCTCCGACAACCTTCCCGTTCGCCGTCGCCAGGCCGCGACGTCTCCCCCCAACGCCGACCATACACTGGCCCAACGCAAGGCCGGTCACCCAGCCCGTATACGGAAAACTAAGGGCAACAACCGATGGAGGTGCGGTTGTTGTACGACGAAATACCGAAGATCCTCCACCGCCGACGACAACGCCGCAACCAAATCTCTAGAACACACCGCAAGCCAAACGAAGCCCCGACGTCGAAACTTCACGGCCAGAAGAAGACCTGACGACGCAACGTCGAAGCAGCGGGACAAACCGACGTAGCCGTGATCCGACGTCGCGACCAAATTGAAACGTTAGGCGACGAACGAGTGACCTCGACGTTCTCATCGACGGCCACAACGTCACCGCTCTCGTCAATACCGGAGCTGACTACTCTGTCATGTGGGTACTGGGCTTGCTGCGTCCCGTCCACAATTAAAGCAAGGAAGACGGAGGCTTCAACTCGCAACAAACAACAACAATTTATTTAACACTACGCTGCATACGGCGGGGTCGGTCCAAGAACACGAGACGACGAGGCGACGACCATGATCGGCGGCAGCAGCAATCGGCCAGCGCGGGTGGCAGCATCCGTCCTTCCTGGCAGCCCAGGCACGTCTCCCCTGGGCGGCGCGCAGGCTGCCCCTTTTAAGCCGCGCAGCTGGGCCACGCGCACCGCTTCTGCGCAGCACGTGGCGCTATCTTGCGATAGCCGGTGGGCGTGGTTCCCACACATCCCCCCCCCCTCAAAATGACGTGGTGGGGACCGGAGGATGGTCCGGAAAGGCCGGCTGCAGGGACCCTAAAGCATAGCGAGGACAATGAAAACCAGTAAATATTTCCTTCTCGCCACAAACAAAATTATGTGCATTCAACGCATAACAAGGCGAACGGGACATTAAAGTACTTTGGGAAGGCCTATGAATGCTTCCTCCTCCCTCCAAAATTCGTGGAAAACGGAACTGGAAAAAAATACAAGTCAAGGGGATGAGTCATTTTCGCAAACGCCTCTTGTCAGTCACCGGGGACGCAGGTTGTACCACTTGCTTGGTGGCGTGGGTGACTGGGTGGCCAAACCCTGGTGAGGCATATCTGGATCGCCAGCTGGTGCGTCTTGCCGTGCATAAAATGGTTTAAGATCTGAGACATGAATAGGGCCACACGCTTGATTAGTTAAGCAATCTTTCAGCATGTACGAAAGCCTGAATTTCTGGGTGATTCTATACGGTCCGTCCCACCTGTTAGCTAAGGAAGCGGCAAAACCTTTCGAGGCGTCGCTGAGCGGGTGTGTCCACTTCAACACCAACTCCCCAACCTCAAAGCTAACGTTTTGTCGACGCTTGTCATACTGTCCTGCCTGTTCCATTCGGGACACATCGAGGTGCTGTCTGGCTTGTTGTACCGCGTCGGTCAGCCTGTGTCTCAGGTCCCCTGCAAACTTTGAATAAGGCCTTGAAGAAGCGGTTGCACATGCCAAAGCACTGTCCTGCGGAAAGCTCAATTCTTTGCCCAGGTTAAGTTGAGCAGGAGTGAAGCCTGTTGAGCGATTAACTGTCGTCCTAGTTGCGAACGCTATTTCTGCCAGTTTCAGGTCCCAGTCTTTATGACGCTCAGTATGCGCGACAAGCATAGATTTCACATTTCGGTTTACCCGTTCCGTGATGTTGGCTTGCGGGTGATACACAGACGTGCGCTTATGACGAATTCCCAAAGCGTCACAGGAATCCGTGAACACCTTGCTGGTGAAGTACGTCGCGTTGTCCGTGATCAGCTGGGCAGGGAATCCGAACCTCGTGAAGGTTTCGAGAAGGCAGTCCCATACTTTCTGCGAAGTGAGCTTGCGCAAAGGAAACAATTCAACCCATTTCGTGAAATGGTCAGTCACAACAAGCAGATACTGGTTTCGCCGCGGACTCATGGGAAACGGGCCCATTACGTCACATGCAACAATCTGCCATGGCGATGTACTCTCAACTGACTGCATTGTTCCTAACGGTAAACCACCACGTGGTTTCGCCTTTTGACAAACTGATCAGGAACGCGCGTAGCGTATTACATCCTGTTTCAAACCTGGCCACGTTACAGTACGACACAGCTTCTCGTAAGTCTTCTGCCCTGAAGAGTGACCAGCTAAAGCACTGTCATGGTAGTACTTTATGAACAATTTGCGAAGTTTGCGAGGAATAACAACTCGAAACGGTGATTCCACACTACCATCATCAACCTGAGGAAAGTACCGGAACAAGAGGCCTCCTTCTCCGAGCAGGTAGCAGTCTGTCTCCTCGTCGCTTCCGGTGTGAGTTGGATCACGAACCGCTAGCTTTTCTGACACCTTACGACAAAAGCCATCACCTTGCTGTGCTGCCAGAAGTTCCTGTTTAGTGACCAAAGTACCCCAACGTGACTGTATTGTCACAGCTGGTGTCGTAACCGCATACACTGTTTCCGGCTCGACCTGCGGTTCAATAGACAAAGGTGCACGTGAAAGTGCGTCAGCAACTGTGTTCGCGCTGCCCTTCTTGTACTCAATGACATAGTCGCAGCGCTGCAAGGTAAGCGCCCATCGGGCCAATCGTCCCGAGGGATTAGGCAATCGTTTCAGCCAAGAGAGCGCTTGGTGATCAGTCTGAATGACAAACTGAGCCCCGTCCAAAAACATGTCAACCTTCTTTAATGCGAAAATGATAGCCAGGCACTCTTTTTCTGTTACCGAGTAGTTTAGTTCCGCCCCGGTCAGAGTGTGGCTTGCGAAGGCAACGGGCCTCAGAGCGCCTGCGCATTCCTGCAGAAGTACTGCGCCAAGTCCGTAATCGCTGGCGTCTGTCTGTAACACAAAAGGTTTGTTAAGAACTGGCAGCTGAAGGGAGGCGTTACTGGTGATCGCTTTCAGAAGCGTGTCGAAAGCTGCTTGTTGCTCACCGCTCCAGAGCCATTTCGCGCCTTTCTTTAGCAACTGAGTGGTCGGGAGATGTCTGCGCACTGCGAAATGAAGTCACGATAAAAAGCAATCATTCCGAGAAACCTTTGCAAGCTCTTAGTGTTCCGGGGTGGGGGGTAATCTGCAATTGCCTTCAGTTTATCTGGGTTTGGTTTTAGTACGCCGTTGTCGACAACAAACCCAAGAAGGTTGATTTTGTTAGTAGCGAGCTGCAGTTTTCCGGGATGAACAGTTAGACCGGCTGCTGACATGCGCTGTAGCACCGTATGCAAGTGTTCAAGATGCTCTTCAAACGTGCGCGAAAACACCGTCACATCATCAAGATACCAAAGTGCATAATGAAACTTTGCATCACCCAAGACCATATCCATCATGCGCTGATAAGAACTCGGACTATTGGAAAGACCAAAGGGCATGCGCACAAACTCGAACAAGCCTCTATGACATGTGAATGCCGTTTTCGGGATATCGTCAGGGTGAACCTCGATTTGCAGATACCCACGAGAACAGTCGATAGTGGTGAAGAACTTTGCGTTTCCCAGCGCATAAGTTATGCTCGATATTGCTGGCAAAGGGTAGGAATCTCTCACCGTAACTGCGTTGAGCCTGCGGTAGTCCACACAAAGACGTGCCGTACCATCTTTCTTTGGGGCCAATACCACAGGGAAGGCCCACGGACTGTCCGAGGGTCGTACGGCTCCTGTGTCGATCATTTCGTCCAGGGCTTTATCGAGAACGGCTCGCTTGTGCTGGCTCAGCGGTCTCGGGTTGCAACGCCATGGCCGGGCGTCGCCGGTATTGATGCGATGCACTAGGACGTCGGTCTTCCCAGGACGTTCCGTAAACATTCCCGAGAACGGTGTCAGCACGGCCTCTAGCTGCTTCCGCTGGTGGTTCGTTCCCGTGAAGTCGCCGAGGGACTGCATGACTGCTGACGGCAGGGTGGTGTGCATGGCTGCCACGCTTTCCGCGTGTCTTGGTACAGGCACGAAGTCTATCTTTTCCGCAAAGGGTGTTGTCTCGGACTGTCCGTGAAGGCGGTAGCCTCTTGCAGGAAAGTCGAGTGTGAGCCCCTCGTCTGCAAGAAAATCTCGACCGAGAAGCATTGCCACTGATAGGCCAGGCAAACAAACAAATGGCTGGCGCTTCGTTTTTCCATTAAAGCTTATCCGTAAGCGAACACAACCTTCAGCGTTTGATACGTGGCTTGATGCCATCCGCAACTGAACATTTGAGTTACGAAACTTCATCTTTTTAGCTTTACACTTCTCTAGCAACACGTCACCGATTAACGAGATTCCTGAACCGGTATCAAGAAGAGCAGGTAAGGTAATGCCCAGCGCTTTAACTTTCATCGTCGGTTCTGGAGACTGCGCCTGCGTTACGCGGCAAACAGAGGGAACGATGACTGACTCACCAGCTTGATGTTCGTCCGTTACACGCTACGCACAGCGTTCCACGCTCCTGGCATTGACGGCCGTGGGCTGCGACACACCGCCAGTGGTTAGTGTCGCCGGCCGAAGCGGTTTCCCGAACTCTCTGCATTCGCGCTACGCCGCGCAAAGCATTGCCGCCTCACATGACCAGTTTGACCGCACTGGTAGCATACGACATGCGTATGTCTGCGTTGGCCAGTTAACCTATTATTGAAATCACGCCTTTCGGCGGAGTGGCCCCCGGAGTACCCATAACAAGAGCGCCTGTCGCAGTCGGCTCGCGCAGGACTTGTGAACCCGGCGTATCGGGACTGGGGGTCCGACCGACTATGCTCTTGTATGGCTCGAGTAAGGAGCGAGCGCTCTGCACTATGACGCTGCTCCGCGGACACTTGCTCCCAGGGACAGCTTACCCCTGATACGGTATTCAAAGGGGCCCCGCGCCGCCCTTGCTCATGCGCGAAGGGGTCCAGGGCGCGGGAGGAGATAGCCGTGAATGCGCCTGGGCTCGTCAGGTCGCATGAGGGACTGGCTACGGGGGCGCGCCAAGCCAGTGACGGCTCAAGAGCAGATTGCGGCGCTGGCGGTGGCACGTAAGTGCTCTCAGCTAACAGGGCGTCTTGTACACCGCGGGCCTCCCGTGCGAGGTGCTCAAGGGTTTCGAATGTGCGCCCGTAAAGAAATGGCCTGAATCTGGGATGACTCTGTCGAATGACCCGAGCTACTTGGTCCCTTTCAGAGGCAGTCAGTGGTGCTCGGCGATGCAGTTCCTGCATCGTCCGGACGTACTCGAGCAAACTTTCGTCCGGATGCTGGGTTCTCAGTTCGAGCTCACGCTGGACTCGCAGCTCGTACCCAGGGGGCAGAAATTCCTCTCGGAAGCGCTGTTCAAATTCTGCCCAAGTGGTGAAAGGCGTTTGTAGCCTCCACCACCGTCCTGCGGCATCCCGTAAAGCCAACGGCAGGATTCGAGCCATCACGTGCGCTTCCGAGGCACGGGTCGCTCTGACATACCTGTCCATTTCCTCTAGGAAGTCAGCCACTGATTTCGAGTCGTCGTAACCCGTGTACGTCGGTAGCGTGGCCGGACGTAGGGGATGTGGTTCGCCGGCCCGAGTGTCCATGCGGTCCATGACAGCGTTGCACAACTCAGCGACACGCTGAAATGTGTTCAGCTGCTGTGCCAGCAGCTGGTCAGCCTGCTCGTGTGAAGAATCCTGCTCGCCGCCGGTAGGCAAGCTCGTCCCGGACCGGAGATGCATTCCGTCTGCCTGCGCGTTGAAGAGAAAAAAAGAAAACCCGCGCCACAAAAGAACACACACGAGAATGCGCTACACCGAGACTCAACGAACGAGACAAGGGACCGGACCTACGTCCACCGTGCTATTCCTGCGGGCGGGAGCAAAAACCACGTTGGGCGCCAACTGTGGGTACTGGGCTTGCTGCGTCCCGTCCACAGCTAAAGCAAGGAAGACGGAGGCTTCAACTCGCAACAAACAACAACAATTTATTTAACACTACGCTGCATACGGCGGGGTCGGTCCAAGAACACGAGACGACGAGGCGACGACCATGATCGGCGGCAGCAGCAATCGGCCAGCGCGGGTGGCAGCATCCGTCCTTCCTGGCAGCCCAGGCACGTCTCCCCTGGGCGGCGCGCAGGCTGCCCCTTTTAAGCCGCGCAGCTGGGCCACGCGCACCGCTTCTGCGCAGCACGTGGCGCTATCTCGCGATAGCCGGTGGGCGTGGTTCCCACAGTCATCAGTGGACCGTTCGCGACGAAGCTGAAGAAAGTAAAGACAGCCTGGGAAAGCCCCGAAATCCGGACAGCTCGAGGTCACCTAGTAACGCCGGCAGGAATCTGCACAGCGAGGGTCTCCATCAACAACCGGATTTATCCTGCAAGCTTCGTAGTCCTTCAGCATTGCTCCCGAGATGTCATCCTTGGTATGGACTTCTTAGGCCTTCATGGTGCAGTCATCGACCTCAGATCGAAGTGGATAACACTATGTACATTACCGCGGTACACGCAGCCAGTGAAGCATGCCTTGAATGTGCTGGAAGACCAGGTCACCATTCCCCCTCGATCCAGCGTCATCATTTCCGTCGGCTCTCAGAAAGTAGCAGACCTGGAAGGCGTCGTTGAAGGTGGCCAGCACCAGTTGATTAACCGCGAGATTTGCGTCGCAAGAGGAATAGCAGAGTTGCGGGGAGGCAAAGCAACAGTGATGCTCACAAATTTTAGCAATGAGCATAAGCACGTAAGCGAAGGCACGACATTCGCCTACATCGAAGAAATTGTGGCAGGCACCAATGCTTTCGCCATCGCCGATTCTTCCGAGCCCACACCGACGAACCAAGCTCCTCAACCAGCTTTCGACGTCAATCCTAGCCTTCCGAAGCATAAAAAAGAACAGCTCAAAACCCTGCTCTTGAAATGCACGGACTGCTTTTCGTCATCGTCAAGAATCCGCCAGACCCCAGTCGCAAACCATCGCATCATAACAGAGGAAAATGCCAGGCCACTCCGGCAGAGCCCGTACAGAGTTTCGGCGCGAGAACGCGAATCCATAAAGAAACAAGTCGACGAAATGCTACGCGACGACATCATCCAGCCGTCGAAGAGTCCATGGGCGTCATTCGTGGTGTTAGTGAAGAAGAAGGACGGAACCCTACGCTTCTGCATCGATTATTGCCGCCTGAACAAAATCACGAAGAAGGACGTCTACCCTCTCCCACGAATAGACAACACCCTGGATCGACTCTACAACGCGAGGTTGTTTTCGTCGATGGACCTCAAGACCGGCTATTGGCAAATCGAAGTCGACGAGAGAGACCGAGAGAAGACTGCCTTTATAACACCAGACGGCCTCTTCGAGTTCAAGGTTATGCCCTTTGGTCTTTGCTCGGCACCTGCGACGTTCCAGCGCGTTATGGACACCGTGCTGGCTGGATTAAAGTGGCAGACTTGCCTTGTGTACTTGGACGACGTCATTGTGTTTGCCTCAAGCTTCGACGATCACCTCCGGCGCCTTCACGCTGTACTACAAGCAATCAGGACCTCTGGCCTCACCTTGAAGCCTGAAAAGTGCAGCTTTGCATACGAGGAGCTACTGTTTTTCGGCCACGTGGTCAGCAAGGGTAGTGTGCGCCGAGACCCGCGGAAAACAGTTGCCATCGCTGCCTTTCCGCCACCCACCGACACGAAAGCCGTGCGCCGTTTTCTCGGCTTGTGCGCCTACTACATGCGCTTCGTCAAGGAATTTTCACGAATCGCCGAATCGCTAACTCACCTCACGAAGACCGACGTGCCATTCAAGTGGGAAACGGCGCAAATCGAAACATTTGAAGAACTGAAACGACACCTTCAGATGCCTCCGATACTGGCGCATTTAAACGAATACGCCGACACGGAAATCCACAACGACGCAAGCAGCGTAGGACTCGGCTCCGTCCTTGTGCAAAAGACTGACGAGCAGGAAAGGGTCATCAGTTATGCCAGGCGGTCTTTAGCAAAAGCAGAAAGGAACTATTCTACAACAGAAAAGGAGTGCCTAGCGATCGTCTGGGCTGCATCCAAGTTTCGCCCCTACATCTACGGCAGGCCCTTCAAACTTGTGAGCGACCACCACGCATTGTGTTGGCTAGCTAACTTGAAGGACCCTTCAGGTCGCCTCGCACGGTGGAGCCTACGACTTCAAGAATTCGACATTACCATCGTTTAGAAGTCTGGAAGAAAACACTCCGACGCTGACTGCCTGTTTCGCGCCCCCGTCGACCCACCGCCGCAGGACGACAAGGAGGACGACTCCTTCTTGGGAACCATAAGTGCCGACGACTTCGCTGAACGACAGCGAGCGGATCCAGAACTCAGGGGCCTTGTGGAATACCTCGAGGGCAGGACCACCGTTGTTCCGAAGGTATTCACGCGGGGACTGACGTCGTTTTTCTTGCGCAACGGTGTTCTCCTAAAGAAGAACTTCTCACCGCTTCGAGCCGATTGCCTTCTCGTGGTACCCTCGACATTTCAGCCAGAGGTCCTCCAGGCTCTGCACGACGACCCGACGGCTGCACACCTGGATGTTTCTCGCACGCTAGCCAGAATACAGGACAAGTACTACTGGCCGCGCCTTTCCGCCGACGTCACTCGTTACGTAAAGACCTGCCGGGACTGTCAGCGACGCAAGACACCGCCCACTAGGCCAGCCTGACTTCTGCAGCCTATCGAGCCACCTCGAAGGCCGTTCCAGCAAATCGGGATGGACTTACTGGGGCCGTTCCCGACGTTCAATACCGGAAACAAATGGATCGTCGTAGCTACCGACTACCTCACCCGCTACGCCGAGACAAGGGCCCTGCCCAGAGGCAGTGCCGCCGAGGTAGCGAAGTTCTTCGTTGAGAACATCGTCCTGCTTCATGGCGCCCCAGAAGTCCTCATCACCGACAGAGGTACGGCGTTTACTGCTGACCTAACTCAGGCAATACTGAGATACAGCCAAACAAGCCACCGCCGGACCACAGCGTACCACCCACAGACAAATGGCCTCACCGAGCGGCTAAACAAGACCATCGCCGACATGTTGGCCATGTATGTCGACGTCGAATACAAGACGTGGGATGCCATCCTTCCGTATATGACCTTCGCATACAAGACGGCCGTTCAAGAAACGACGCAGATGACGCCGTACAAGTTGGTCTACGGAAGGAGCCCGGCGACGACGCTCGACGCCACGCTACCCAACGTCACCGACGAAGAAAATCTCGATGCCACCGCTTACTTACAACGTGCCGAAAAAGCTCGACAGCTCGCCCGCCTGCGCATCAAGACCCAGCAGCACACCGACAACCGTCGCTACACGGACAACACCGGACACAAGAGAATAGTCAAGACACCACAAACGCCGCTCACAACTAGCTTAGCTATCCGTTATTCTAAGTTTTTCATTGCTTTACTCTATATTTGTTTGTCGATTCGCTCGAGTAAAAATGAAAGGGAAAAAGTGTACTAACGCATCGAGATATACTACTTATTTATTTCCCTTATCTATGCACAGTGTACTAAGTCCAAGCCTCCACGAATATGCTATCCACAGAGTTGCTTCGTCGCCCTTTAAGGCTGGAGGACGCCGCAGCGTGAGGTCAGGCAATACTCGTGACACTTCTGAAGGAGAGAGAGATACAACTTCCGGGCAGCTATTCTCAATGTGTCCATCCAAAGGAGATGTCCACGGTCCATTTGAGCAGAGAACACTCAGATTTTCGAAAAAGCGGTGAGCCGATGTCAATACGCTCTTGCCACGTCGACGCACCGAACCCGCCAGCACAATCCTATCGTAAGAAGAATGTGAACTGTATAGAAAGAGGAGCTTGTGAAGTATGAACTTACATGTGAATACGTCCAAGATGTTTGAGAACGATGCTGGGAATGTCCCCAGGTGGTCGAAATTTCCGGAGCCCTCCACTACGGCGTCTCTCATAATCATATCTTGGTTTTGGGACGTTAAACCCCAGGTATTATTATTATGATGCTGGGAATGCGCATCGACATTCACAGGTGCGTTAAACGGGCGGCCGAATTAAACCTAATTGGATGGCTAACGCGATCAGATCGAGCTTGTGCACAGCCTGCGGGATGTGCGCCGAAAAGCGGACCTCTTTGGGCTGCGTTTGTTGCGTTGAAGCGCATTCCGTCCGTCTAATTTGTGTCGAGAGTTGGGAAAGCTTCGTGACGTCAAAATGAGGTTGCGGAAGAAGAACCGGAAACAGGGGACGCGCTGCTCGCCCCTCCAGCCAATCAGAGGCATCCAAAATGGACAGTCCACTAGGGCGGGCACATCGAGAAGAACTCCCCAAACATAAAAAATGAAACAGAAGCATGCTGAGAGTTGTGGCCATAGCATGGAGCACGAGGGGCGTCGGAGGAGGTCGGCTTGTGCCGACGCTAGGCGCGTCTGCTCGCCAATTTTTTTTTTCCTTGAGCCCCCCACAAAAAGGAAATGAAATAGAAGAATGATCGGAATGGTGACACGAACTCGAAGAGGTAATGGCTTTACATGAAGTTTGCTTGTAGACGCTAAGCGCGCTCCCTCCTAAATTTTTTTATCCATGCTTGAAGCTCATTGCATCCTTTACAGTTCTGTCGAAAGTTGTGAAAGCTTCGTGATTCAATATGACGCTGTTGAAAAGAACTGGAAGCAGAGGGAGCACTGCTCATCCGGCTTCCGCATATCAGCGGCGGCTAAAATGGACAGTTCCTTACATGGACACATCGAGAAGAGCTCCTCGGGGAAGTGGTGTATTTTATGGCCAGATTCCTCCATTCATGTTAAAAGACAAACGGCGGCACGCCGCAATTATTCAGCGGCGGCGGCGTTATTACTCCCTGGACTTCGGCGGCGGCGCGACCGGAGTGAGCAAAAACAGGCGGCAACGCCCAGGTCTAGTTGCGTGCGTTGTATGAGTGAGGAGGCGACGGAGCGTTTGTGACAAGCAGGATGAATTGAACTGAAGTTTAGGGAGCGTCCTGTGTGTGTAGCCTTTCGATACACCTAAAACGAAGTCCTGTCCCTTCATCATCAGCCTGTCTACGCCCACTGCAGGGCAAAGGCCTCTCCCATGTTCCGCCAATCAACCCGGCCCTGTGCTTTCTGCTGCCACGTTATACCTTCAAACTTCTTAATCTCATCTACCCACCTAATTTTCTGTCTCCCCCTCACGCGTTTGCCATCTCTTGGAATCCAGTCAGTTACCCTTAATGACCACCAGTTATCCTGCCGACGTGCTACGTGCCCGGCCCATATCCATATCTGCTTCTTCATTTCAGCTATGATATCCTTAACCCCCGTTTGTTCCCTGACCCACTCTGCTCTCTTCCTGTCTTTTAAGGTTACACCTATCATTTTCCTTTCCATCGCTCACTGCGTCGTCCTCAATTTAAGTTGAACCCTCTCTGCAAGTCTCCAGGTTTCTGCTCCGTAGGTAAGTACCGGTAAGATGCAGCTGTTCAATACCTTCCTCTTGAGGGATAGTGGTAGATTACCGTTCATTATTTGATAATGCTTGCCGAATGAGCCCCATCCCATCCTTATTCTTCTAGGTATTTCACTCTCATGGTTCGGCTCCGCGGTTAGTACCTGTACTAAGTAGACGTACTCCTTTACAACTTCGAGTGCCTCGCCACCTATCGCAAAGCGCTGTTCTCTGCCAAGATTGTTCCACATTACTTTAGATTTATGCATATTAATTTTCAGAACTACTGTTCTACTTTGCGTGTCCAGTTCAGTAATCATGAGCTGTAATTCGTCTCCCGCGTTACTCATCAATGCAATCTCATCAGCGAATCGCAGGTTACTGAGTTACTCTCCATTAACTCTTATCCCTAATTCTTCCCAATCTAAGGCCCAGAAAACCTCCTTTAAACACGCGGTGAATAGCATTGGAGAGATCGTGTCTCCCTGCTGTACGCCCTTCTTTATTGGTATTCTGTCGCTTTTTAAAGACGATAGTTTTTCTTTGGGAACTTAAACGCAGCAATTTTGGTCTGCCTTTCTGTCTGTCTTTCTGTTTGTCGGCACGTCACTCGATTCAGCCACCCGGCCAAAGTTGAACCACTTGCCCAAGGGCCAGCCATCTTGAACGGCTGACTAGGTTCATACTTGTGTACATTGTTGATCAAAAAGCATGCATTACGCATATCTGAGGCGCAACATCACTAGGTAAGTATTAGATGGTGTGTTCCTTTAATAGCAAATACATAGATACGTAATTCTAGAGACCCTAGTTTCTTAAGCTGCGCTGAAAATGCGACTGCGCTGAAACTTCCTCCGTGCCTTCCTCCGTGCCCTCTGCACGAGCTCATTGTTGTGTTTCGGTTTCGGTTCAGTATTTCACTGTACGAATGACATGGAGCGCCGCTCTGGCATTCCTGTTTTACCCAGGCGACGTGTAAATAAAAGAGTGTGTGGAGAGTACTCGATGAGTGCGGACGTTTCTTCTGCTTCGGCGCTTCGCGCCAAACCGCGTGTTCGGGTTGGCTGTCGTCCCCGCCGGTCGCGTTGGTCACCGCCGGTCTTCGCCTGCCGCTGCGCCGGGACTACCAGCCCGCAGCACAGCACTCATGTTTCCCGACGTATTGCCAGATGGCGTCCATATCGCACGCAGCGCCTCTTCTATCGTCTTTAGACGACATTTGCAGCAAAGCACGCAAATACGCGGCCAATTTTTTTATGGAGGGCTATAGTGGCTGTAGGATCCGCTGTAGATTTCTTCCATTATGTTTATATAGGCTTCGTCGATGCCCTGATTCCGCAGTGCCTGCATGACTGCTGATGTCTCCACCGAATCAAATGCCTGCCTGTCCATTCACGCTGCACCAAGACGTCAAGGAATGGAAGGCGACGATCCTTCTCCAGTTCAAATGTGAAATATATGGCCGGTTCAGTTTAGTTTAGGTGTGACGAAAACACATCCAGGGCATCCTTCTTTATCACGGAGAAACAGTCATCCACATACCGAAGAAAAATTCTTAGTTGAGGTATGAGTGCTGCGATAGCCCGGCGTTCGACTGATTCCATCGTCAGGTTTGCAGCGCTGACCGAGAGGGAGGCACCCATGGGCGTTCCTTGAAGTTGCTTATAGAAGCAGTCCTGAAACACGAAGTACGCATTTTCGAGGCATAACTGCAGGAGCTTGCGCAAGTCCTGAACCTCAAACGGTGTCCTCTCGGGAAGCGAGGCGTCGCTTTGGAGGGCAGTAGAGCGTACTTCTGCAGCGACGTCAATTAGGACACACGTACACAAGGACGTGACGTCGAACGACACCATAGTGTCGTCATCGTCAAGCTTGAGATCGCGCACTTTCTTAGTGAACTCAGACGAGTTGTTTGTGTTAGACCGCATCCCACAAGTGGCGATATGATGCAGTGCAAGTACTTTGAAAAGCTAAGTAGTGGTGACCATCTGTAATCCACGACTGGCCGCATCGGTACATCAGGCTTGTGTATCTTGGGCAGTCCGTAGAGAGCCGGAGCGGAGCCATTGCGGCAGAGGAGACGGTAGTACAGATGCTTAAGCCTTTGGGCGACGAATTTAAATACCTCCGTGAGTAACTTTTGCAAGTCTTTTTGTACCTTGTTGGTTGGGTCCTTGTCGAGGCGGCAGTAGGTGCTATCAGTCTTGCAGCAAACATCGCATCCTGATCACGTAGCCACTGCGGTCCAGAAGAACTGTGGCGTTGTCTTTGTTAGCTGGGAGGATGACTAGGTTATTATTACCTCGAAGGCTTTGAATCGCCTTGCGCTCTTCTGTAGTCAGTGGTGAGGCGAATCTTCTAGGACGGAATTTCGACAACACACTCACGGCTAGTGTGCGGGCTTCATCTCGGCGTGAAGGCTCTATCTTCACCACGGCGTTCTCCACTGCGCAGAACAAAGGTTTGGCGTCCGTTGTTGGTCATGCGTTGAAGTTGAGACCAGTCTTAAGAACAGACATCTCAGAAGCGCTTGGACTGTAGGAAGAGAGGTTGTGCACAGTGGCATTAGGTGCGTTCCTGGTCAACGTCGTGTCTTAACCGGCATAGTACCGCTAGGTACTCTGCCGGTTATTGAGCAACGATTTCAAGTGGTCGCAGTTGAAAATATAGGCCCGAATAAACCATTATCTTATAAAGCGAACAAGTGCATCCTCACAATGGTGGATGCTGCAACTAGATATCCCGAGGAGGTCCAAATTCAAACCATGGATACAGTAACAATTGCTGAAGCTCTCGTAAAAATGTTTACGCGGTGTGGAGTCCAGAGGGAGATCCTAACAGATAGGGGAACCTATTTTACCTCAGAATTGATGGCCGAAATTTGCAGACTGTTGTCTCTGCGACACCTGTTAACAACACCATATCACTCTATGTGTAATGGGTTGGTGGAAATTTTCAATGGCACGTTAAAGAGCATGGTACGCAAAGTGTGCCAGGAGAAACCCAAGGATTGGGATCGCTATTTACCGGCACTCTTGTATGCATACAGAGAAGAGCCGCAGGCCAGTACTGGATTTTCTCCATTTGAGCTGATTTATGGAAGCGCATTGAGATAACCATTAATATTTTTGCGAAAGGTGTGGTCGAACCCGGAATTGAAGGACGAACAAAAATCATCGCATGCGTATTTGCTTCAAGTATGGGATAAGCTGGAAGAAACATGCCACATAGCTCGGGAGAGTATCAGTGAAGCACGGGCATCGTACCAGAAATATTTTGACAAGAACAACGGGAGGGGAATACTTCAGGTCGGGAATAAGGCGTTGATATTGCTGCCGAACGAAACCAACAAACTCACGATGAGCAGGAAAAGACCATTTGAGGTAAAAAGAAGAGTAAGTGACGTAGGCTATAAACTAGAAATCGGACAAAGAAGGAGGAAAGTACTGCATATCAACATGCTAAAGAAACACGAAGAGAGGCAACCAGACAAAGAAGTGGACATCACAGCGATGATCATCAAAGAAGAGATTACCAAAAGCCCACACGATGCAGAAGTACTTACTTACATGAGTAACAAAACGATGGGGCGAGGAAATGTGTTCGTAAATTCCAACTTAAACAATGCACAAAACGAGGAAGTGGATGGCGTGTTGAAGGAACTTGTCAGTGCACTTAGTTGGGCCAGTTGGTTCTGCATGTCGATGAGGTGGATGCGCTTCTTCTTCGTCCTCGTCTTTCAAGCGCATCCACCTCATCGACATGAAGGAACTTGAGATATTTTCCAACCTCCCGGTAAAGACGACGGTGCTCAAGTGTAACATATTCGACTAATAACCAACAAGCCTGTCAATGTGAAGCATTTCCTCTTCGTCTCGCGGTCCAAAAGGATATAGATAATGATATTGGACAGATGTGAGAGCTGCGGTGGTTGAGCGCTCCACATCTGCATTACAACTCGCCTTTAGTGGTGGTAAAAAAGGCCGACGGCTCCAACAAAGTATGTGTGGATTTTCGACGCCTAAAAAGGTGCTCGTGGATGACTCAGAGCCAATACCATGAGTCGATGCAGTCTTTGCGAAAGTCGCGAATAAGAAGTATCTTTCGAAGCTCTATCTAACGAAAGGGTATTGGCAGATACACCTGGAGGAGGAATCGAAAGAGAAGACTGCTTTCTCATGCGCAAAAATGATTACTTCAATTGCAGTTGATACCTTTTAGACTCAAGACTGCGGCGCAAACTTTCACCAGGATTATATTAAGAAAATTCAGGCACTACACAATGTAGAGACACGGTTTCGTGGTCAGAGCACTTGGAAACATTACCGGAAGTGTTTCGTAAACTTCGGGAGGCGAAAATCACCGTGAAGCCAAACAAGTGTCAACTTGGATTCAGTGCTATCACGTTCCTTGGTCATACCCTGGGAATGGGCCGCGTTGCCACACAAGACGGAACCCTGGAAAAGATGCAGTGGACACCTAGGCCACTGAATATGAAACAACTCAAGTCATTCTTGGGACTTAGAGGCTATTATAGACGTCGGACTCTAGAGTTTCCAAGACTCCTGGCGCCACCTATCGAAGAAGTATTGGGTAGTACAAAGACCGACTCCCTCGCATAGTTTGCTGTGGGACCATGTCCAACTAGCGAGTACGATACAACGATTCAGCTTAATATTACGTGTGTTTGCGCATTTAACACACAGAAAGAGAAGTGTGAATTTCTCTCCGCTAGTTGGACGCGCCACCGAACCGCCATTAAGTGCTCGCTGGATCACTCGGCAAAACGACTGCGAAAAAAAATTCCCCCACCTCCCCGAAGGAAACCGTGAGGCAATGCGAATGCATTTCTTGCGCCGAGAGTACAGGGCGTAGTAATATTAACTGCGTAAAGCTGGACCACGGCGGCTACATACGACGCAGCAGGCCGTGCGGCCTGCTGCGCCGCGTTGCCGTCAATGGGCGAACGCGGGTCGGCTAAGCGGCAGCTGTCTTGGGTGAGGGCGCCACAAGCACGGTCCTCAAGGCAGACGCCGGTTCGTGTTAGTATGTGGTCGCCTCAGGATTTGTGCGTGTCCATGTGCATTTTCGTGTGCCTTCTCGTGTCCTTCTTGTGTGTAACCGAGCGTGTGAGCCGCATGCCTCATGCTTCCTGCGCCTGAGTACGGTTTTTAGGGGCGAAGCCCCTTAAGGCGGCACCCGTTCGTCCCTCGTAGTCGTAGTCGTAGTAGTCGTAGTGCGTAACCAGTCTTACGCTTTGACCTCCAAGGTGGTGCCGGTGGGACATTTTTCCTGTGCGTTGTTGAACAATAAAAAATTCGCAGCGTGCGCCGTTAACTAAAAGCCGAATTCTTCTGCCTCTCATTCCCCATTAGCAGCCATTGGCATGTTCCAGTAGGAAACGTTAGTAGAAGTAGAAGTGTAAGTGTTAGCTAAAAGCCGACTTCTTCTGTCTCTCATTCCCATTAGCAGCCATTGTTTGCCTCCAAGGTAGTGCCTTGTGAGATTTCTCCTGTGCGTGATTAAACAATAAAAATTTTGTTCAAAACGCCGTTGATTGATGAAATAAACCAACGAAAGACGCCAGATGTTTTGTAAAAGCAAAACGAAAGAACGCCAGATGTTTCTAAAGCAAAACGAAAAGACGCCAGCTGCTTAACAAAAGACGCCAGATGTTTTCTAAAGCAATGGTTTTCTAAACAATGAAAATTCACAGCGTACATGTAAAATTAAAGTGAGCTGCAAGTCTTCATAACCCATCGAACCTTTAGTATAAACGCGCTCGATCTCACGTCGGTGATGAAGTACTGGGCAGAATTCACGGAAGATTCACGGTTTACCGATGAACCTCCGCAGCTTCGCCCACTCATCATCATTCACTCCGTGGATATGCTGTGATTTTTTTGGTGCGCGCGTGTGTGGCAGACGGTTTTCTCTAGCGTTGTGATGACGCGAAGCTGTTGCGTGCCGGTGTGCAGGGGCTCCGGAAGTATATCTGATGTGTGGAGGCGACGACGTCTGTGGGCTGATGTCGCATCGTGTCTTTGTATATATATATATATATATATATATATATATATATATATATATATATATATATGTATATATGCATGTGTGCGTGTGTGCGATAGTGGAGTTGTATTTATCACGAATGAGGACGAGGTTTACGATTACCAATATGACGAGACTGCCAAGTGAACTTATTTTCTGAAGTATTTCTCGGCTGTCGGGAGAATAGACACTGCCTCTCTAGTTCGCTCACAGCACCCTCGGCCATTTTTTAACACGAAAGTGTTTTATGCCGGGGTCCACCAAGACTTTCATGACGTATTTCCGTCACGGAAGTACGTCAGCAAAGTGAATGCCATCAGATGGCAAAGAAAAATAACTAAAAGAAAAAAATACGTTGACGGGAATCGAACGCATGACATCTCGGTCCGCGACGATGGCTGGCGGGCGTTTAGCCCACTGAGCTACCGCCAAACACGTTACGAAGGCGACATGAACGCGCCTTTTATCTTTCACATTTGCCTCTCACAGTGATCTTGGATGGATGGATGCTATGAGCGTCCCCTTTGTAACGGGGCGGTGACATCTGTGCCACCAGGCTAAAAAAACAAGCAGAACAAAAAGAACGCGCCGTTAAAACGACCGTCCCATTCGGCGCGTTTCCAATACAAGTTTAATCATGGCGTCCGCAGCATCTATCTATATCGACAAATAGCTCACCGACGCTCGCCTGGCTGTCGCACCGCGTTCTCTGCTCGCCCTGTGAGAAGTAACGGCCCGGCTAGAGGGAAGACACGACGCGCGTAGCGTTTCTCTTCGCATTTCACGACGCTTTGAAGGAGTGCATATCGAGCATTAGTGTTATGTGCGTGTTGATGCCATCTTTGCGATGGATTCACCATATGCGGAGTCCACGTATATGTTAAGAACTTCAGCTACCGCAAGGGTTAAATCATGATCATGGGCGTTTGTCGTTAAGGTCCCTGTATTTTTCAAAGGTAGCGCGAGCCATTGTCCGAAAAGGAAAGGGAGAATGTCCTCCCCGCCCTCTGCGTCCCTCCTCTCTTCTTCGCCCTTTTGTGCTCCCCTATTGGACCAGGCCCGACACGTGACCAGTTCTCCTCGATGACCCCTCTGCCTCTTGCTCTGGCGCCGGAAAACGACGCCATTATTGGGCGTAGAAACACCACCGCATGTGCGCGCTGTACGTGAGCGCAGTCTTCTTATAGGTTTTTACAGTTTGCAGGACGCCATCGGCTGCAGCCAGATGCCAACTTGTTGCGCTGTTGGCTGCTCGAACAGCATTGCCAAGGGTGACAAGCTTTTTGCAGTTCCTCGTGGAAAGGAAAACCTCAAAAGGCGAGCGACATGGCTCCAGCTTATCGGGCGAAAGAACTTCGATTGCCATGACGGGAGGCTTTGTGAGGTAAATCGACCACTACTAAACCCTTTCGCGTATATTTGCCATTCGAACTCTTTTAGATGGAGCTGAGGCTCGATATGCCTAAGTTAGACAAAAAAAAAAGCGGCGTGACATTATCGGCCACGGTTTCTGGCACACGATATTTACAGCGAAATCCTTAAGGGGCTCATATACTCCAGCGTAACGTCGACGCGCGCGCACGCTCGGCACAGTGACGCGACGCTAACAAACGTGCAGCACTCTATAGGCCAACGCGCGATGAGACTGACGCGCCCAGCGTCCGTCAACGCGCCCCGGCTGCAGCCGGCGCGAGATGCGACATGCGGCATTCCACGCCGGTGACGTTATCCAGACTGAACTGCGTCTGTGTCTCTACGTGAAGAAGGGACGCCGAGTGCTCTCAATTGCGCATGCGTCAAGGCGACGTAGTGCGTCGCGCAAGTGGGAGTATAGAGTGCTCTGTTTTCGCGTCAACGTAACGTGACGAACGTAGCGTCGCCAACTCCCGCCGCCGCGGGCTCACGCGAACGCACGTCGGAGTATAACAGAGCCTTTAGTGTCCGCAATTTATTAATTGTTTTGCGAAAGTTTACTGCAACATTTGAGAAAAATATTTTTGCAAGATCTCTGTTTTCTCGCTTAGCCCTGGCGCGCCCCGTAGATTTTACAAAATTCATTTGCCAAAAGTCGTTAAAAACTTACTCTGAGAAAGTCGGACCTGTTTTTTTTTTAGCGCTCATTTTTTTAGTGCTCATAAATAGAGGGTAGTGATGAGATGTGTGCGATAAAGAAATAGACATGGCAAGTAAGTAGCGTCGATTGATGAACGTAATTTACTTAGCAATATGCTGCAAAGCTGGTTGTGTGCGAATTATAATTTTAAACGCTGTTTTAAACGTATGTTTGTTCTCTAACCCTCTCATTTTTTCTCCTGAACTATATAGTTATTTGAAGCGAATGTAAGTTTTTATTCTTTGTGTTTTCGGTTTTTATATTTTTTTAATTTATCCGCATTTCTCAGTGTTACTGATATCCCGTGTTTAATAATAACTATTATAAGACAGTTGCTGCATGTTTCTCTCTGATGCGCTTTATTATTTTGTTGTAGTTTTAAGCACTTCGGCCGTATTTTGTTAGGCAAATTGCAGAGAGTCATTGGATAATGTCTGTATATTTCAGAAACACTTCACGGACGATCAGTTCGAACCAGTCATCCTTGCGAGAAATGGCTGCAAGAAGCTAAAGCCAAATGCGGTTCCCTCCCTATTTCTGCATCGGCCAGTCCCGAAAGAACGAAAGCCGCCCCGCAGAAGGGAAAATGAAGTTGTCCATGGTAGGGCCTTTTATATGTTACTGTGTCTAATTTAATTTTGCTGTTTACATAAATATACAATGAGCGTGCGTCGCTAACAGATAGAGTGCCTCCTGCTTCCATTTTCATGAGCTATGACTCGGAATTGTTCTGCCACAAACTATGTGTCTCATTGTGACGACAAACGTTCTTGCCTGTGTGGTTACATACCGCATGCTTACAGCTTCCGCCTCGAACAAGCCGGGACCATCCACAGAGACAACCTCAAACCCTGAACCGCCGTGTGCCCCGTTTCGTGAGTTGAAAGCTTACTGTGATGAGCATTCTTGCCTTTAGTCTGTGTACTTACACACCACACGCTTACAGCTGCCGTCTCGGATCAGCCAGGGCCATCATCTGATACGACCGCAGACCCTGAACCAGCGTCCGGCCCATTTCGTAAGTGTAAATCACTGTGACAACAAACATTCTTACATCTAGACTATGTACTCACACAGCTCATGCTTACAGCTGCCGTCTCAAACAAGCCAGGCCGCAGGGTGGAGACAAGTCGGCAGTCAGAAACACCGCTTGCGCCGTCAGTGGAAGCAGCGCTTAGAAAGCGCATATCGGAGCTGGAGCTCAAACTTCAAGTAAAGGAACAACAACGGTTACTTGCTCATCGTAAAAAAAGACAATCAGCTTCACAAATGAACAATTTAGCGTCTGGACTGCAGCAGTTCTTGAACACTGATCAGATAAAAAGCCTCCATAGGAAGACGATGAGAGGCACGCCATGGACTGAGAAAACTTTGAGGAAAAGCCTGCACCTCAGGTTATCGTGCGGAAAGCAGGGTTATAAGCTTATGAGGGAAATGGGGCAGCCTCTCCCAGCAGAACTGACGTTGCAGCACCATCTCCAAAATTACAAGTTCCAGCCTGGTTTGCTTCACGACTTGATGCCAGCATTCGCTTTAAAGGTATCTTTTTTATCACGTTCCACAAATCGCTCTTATTTATTGGCTTCGTTAAGTTTAACTACGTTCAAGTTACGTGCGGCCAACATATCTGCTTTTTGTAGGTCGAACAGATGGAACCAGAAGAGCGGCATGCGACGCTGATGATCGATGAAATTCAGCTGACACCTGGAATTTCGTATGATGCGTCGTCTGGAACAGTATTTGGAGCACCAACGATGCCCTTAGCTGACGGAACGTTGCCTGACGGATGTCAAGCCACGCATGCAGTTGTTTTCATGCTTGGTGGTATCCGCACCCGCTGGAAGCAAGTTGTAGCATACCATCTCACAGGCAATTCTTTTTCAGCGAAGGCAATGAAGCAGGTCATTGTAGATATAATCAATGAATGTGAAAAAATAGGCATCAGTGTGCATGTTGTCGTAACAGATATGGGGGGAGGAAATCAAGCCGTGTTGGAATTGTTGTAGGTAAATACAGCAAACCGAAAATCTCGTGTGCTCACCCACGTGACCAGCTTTATTTTATGCCAGACGTGCCCCATTTACTAAAACATCTTCGTAACCATCTTACTCGTGGGCAAGTGATTACGTTGCCAGCAGACCTTGTCGACAAACTAAAGCGCCGTGGACGCGTGGTTTCAATCACACCAATTGAGCGCCTTGTGGAGGTGGATGCCGGCGCAGACCTTAAACTGGCACCCCACTTGAAAGCAATATGCGTACAACCAGGACATTATGAAAAAATGAAGGTGGGATTAGCCTTCAGCTTGTTTAACATTGACACTGCTGCCGCATTGCGCATGCTTGTGGAAACGAAGGACGAAAAAATTTGTAGCGAAGATGCCCTGACGACGGCTTGGTTTGTTGAGTCCGTTTTCAAGTGGTTTAAATTGATGTCGTCGAGGACAACAAAGCTTGCCATCAGCCACTTTAATGAAAACATGTACGAGGAGACTATCATGTTTCTCAAAGACATGATTGACCTTTTTGAGAAGATAGAAATCGGAGCTGACACCAAGAAATGTTGGAAGCCGATTCAAACAGGAATCGTGATGGCAACGACAGCTATATTGCACGTGCAGAAGCTATTTCTAGAAGATTTGGGGTTTTCATTTCTGCTCTTGAGCCGCTTCAGCACTGACGCTTTAGAAAACCTATTTTCAACTCTGAGGTCAAAAAATCCTGTTCCGAGGGGGTTAGAATTTCGTAGTTCGTTGAAATCCGCCACTCTGCCCTTGTTTTTACGACCAAGCAAGGATAGTAGTTATGCTGATGCTGACGGTTTCATGCTTGCAGGAATGTGCAGTAGTAAGCGCAAGCATGATGGGGTAGGCTCTGTACACACCCCTGACGACATGCTCGATCTGGAAGTTCTAGAGCAGGAGTCATTGACCTATCTTGCTGGGTATGTTGTTCGGTGCATCAAAAATACTTTGGCCTGCCAAGAGTGTCGAACTGCAATCTCTGGCGAGGCTAATGCTTGCAAACTTCAACAACTCAAAAGTTACACGAAAGACAAAATGACACTTGCCATTCCCTCAGCAGCAGTTTTGCAGGTTGTTGAGCTATCGGAGGCATACTTTAGGAAGAATGAATTAGACCTCCTAAACAATAAAGTTAGCATTCCAGCATTGCAAGAGAAAGTAGTGGCATCTCTATTTACTGCTAATTGTTTTCCGCCATGCCATGAATTGCCCAGAAGGATTGTGCAGTTGTTTCTGCGAACGAGGATGCATATCCTAGTAAAAAAATCCAATGCTGAAGCCGAGAGCAAACGACTGGCTTCAAGAAAGTCTGGTAGCAGGAGTATAGCAATGAGGGATGCCGTTGCAAACGTGCAATAGTTTTGTTTCGTTTTAGGCTATCCCATGTATATAGTTAAAGATGTGCAATTATTATTATCTCTCTCCAAAGATGTGCAAGGATCTAATGTGCAATGACTGCTTTATTTTAATGTGCATTTTATATGTATAAACAATTCAGAAAAAGTGTTTCTACCTCTGTTACGTAATTATCATGCAACGTGCAATGTTTCTTCTGTTTCGATATTTTTTTCTTAATATGTATGTAGTTGTCATTATGAAGGAGTGCCTTTACTTTTATACAAACGCTTACAAATGTGCGATGATGTAATGTGCAATGATTGCTTTGTTTCAATGTTTTATCTCGTGTGGAAATTTGTCAACGTGAAAAAGCGTTTTAGATTTCGCTACAATAATTGTGTTTTCTTTGTTTCAACAAGTTATAAATGTGTTATCAATGGAAATTAAAAACATTTATTTGAATTTGGTGGCTTCATAACTGAAGGAGGGACCTGCTCGCTGTTCTCGCCCAATTAGTGACGAACGCGGGTAGGTGCATCCACGAGCTTACCGTTAGCCAATTAACGAAGAAAAATACCCACGCTCTCCTGTGAACAAAAGAGTGTATTTTAGCAACAGCAACACCAGCATGACATCTCATAAACTGAGCACACTGGAACAGTCTCCAATTAAAGAGCTAGCTCCAATTAATGAGCACGAGCAGCACGCGATGGAACGAAAAAGATATTTACCCGAGGGGGCAACGGAAGCGCGTGAACGCAGTTCAAAATTGAAAAGAATGCACGCGTGGGGTACTTGGCAAATAAGTGCCTCCGCCGTGTTGTGCGTTCATAATTTGATGTAGCGTCTGCTTTTGCGACATGCGTCTTGTGAACAAATACCACGGTATCCGAAAAGAAAAACGGCAGCTGTAAAGACTTTCTAGGATTACTGCCTCTTGTTCGCATGGTGCGAGCGACGCATCTTACACTTATGACCTCAAATACAATTCCCAAATGCTAGGTTTTTACGCTGTCTAAACAGGTCCCAGGTCCAGAAAGCTGTTCGCGCGTAAGGTGTCGCAATGAGATTTCTTATATATGCCGGCACCAGTGTGCGCTTTGGTGCTTATAAAACGCGAAATGATAGCTAATGTACCGACGAACCACAAACTATTTTTACTACACATCTTACGTACGAACAGCTGTGTGAATCTGCACCCAGAAATGTCGCGTTTCTAAGCAAGTACAAGCAAGCGCTTCGACGCGCCGCATGCGGGCCGGGCGCGCCTTGCGAGTCTCGCCCAATAATGGCGGCCGGGCGAGGAGGAAACGGCGCTGAGAGGAGGAGTTTGCGCTACCTTTGAAAAATAGAGGGACCTTATTTGTCGTCGGTACGGAGATGTGCCACTAGGCGTCAATTTATTGCGATGCGTCCACGTCTTTATCCACATCAAGTGGTGCTATATCTGCCAAACAACAGTATACATTGTACAAGCTCTCATATACCAATGCACTATAAACAATAAATTACTTCTGTGACGACACGTTTCACTTTCGTGTTATACCGATTCCTATGACGGAGGGATCAACCAACCGTCTTTTTTAACACGAAAGTGTTTTATGCCGGGGTCCACCAAGTACATCCGTCACGGATATGACGTTGATAAAATGGACGCCAAGGGGTGAGAAAGAAAAAAACCAAGAAAAATATACCCCGCTGGGAATCGAACCCCCGACGTTGCGGCCGCGACAGCAAGCGCTCGACGCGCTACCGACTAAGCTAACTAGGTAGATGCTAGGCACGGCGAACGCGCCTTATATCTTTCACACACTCTCTTTCGCCGCGGGCGGAGCGGGGCGGTGCCGCCGTCTGTGAGATGTGAAAAGAAGTAATGCTTCACGATCGGCACTTACTAGCGCTTACTCCGAGATTGCACGCGATACCGGAGGTCGTGGTTAAAGCGTCTCGATACCAGAGAGGTAGACTGGCCGCGCTGGCGTCGCCGAGGCACCCTTGACGCAGTTACGTTCTTTGCCTTTGGCTTCGTGTTAGCGTGCGTCGGCTCATCGGAGTAGTGCAGCTTCCACGTGCACCAACGGGATTTCTCCGCCGCCGATTGCTTCAATTGCGAGAGCACCGACTAACAAAACTGCTGCAATATGCGTTGCAGAAAGGACGCGATTTCGACGAGCGAATGTCGTGCCTCGGTGGAGCGCGAGCAGCGCCTGCGAGACAGAGGCCAGCGGGACGCACGCGTTTGCGGCTCAGGCTACGAACCTCTACCTCCCGTGTTGCTGAAGCGCAGTGTGTGTTATGTATGCATGAGCACATGCGTCGGCTACCCATTACTAGAAAGCGCACACCGTGCCGTTTCTCTCCTTAATTGACGACGCTTTGAAGAAGTGCATACCGGGTACCAGTGTTGATTATGAGCTTGTTGATATCATCCTTACGCGGGATTCACGGTTCGCTGTGTCCAAATATATGTTCACACCGTCAGCTACCACAATGGTTTAATCATGATCATGGGCATTAGTCGTCGCGATAGAGACATGCTGTCAACATGGGTGTATCCACGTCAAACGGTGCTATAGCTGCCGAACACGAATAGACATTGTACAAGCTCTCATATATCACTACACAATGAGCACTACTTCTGTGAAGACACGTTTCACTTTCGTGTTATACCGATTCCTAGGACGGAGGGATCAGCCATGTTTTTTCTTGTGTTTTGTGCCTCACCCGGAGTCTATATCGGCCAGATGACGCTGATATGCCATCTCATAAAGCCACCATAAAACGTTTACGTCAAACATCAAACGAGAAATCTTGAGCTGTATTAGCAGAAAAAGAAGTATCGCTGTAGCTTACCGCGTCATTGAAGCCGACAGTGAAGTCAACGTTCTTTGTCCGCCTTCGGGGGAGTGACCATGGTCTCCGGATCAAAATGAAGTTATTTGCCTGCCTGCCTGCTCTCTCCCGAGGTAGTGAACATGTGCATATAGATGTTTCCTTGTGTAACTTTCCCGTCCGGTGCTCATAGCCAGTTAGGGACCTTAAAGGGACACTAACGAGGAATATGAAGTTGAACTGAAATGAACAGGGGCATTGAAGAATGCGTGCAGTTTTGGTTGGGTGTGAAAAGATGACTTATTAGTGGAAATATTTGTAAGCAAAGACAGAATATCTCTTACTCGATTTCTCTCCCCCCGTATTCGGTACTGAAGCGATGTCGTCACGAATCTCATTGCTCTCAGCGAATTAGAAGGTGCGATGATACGTCACCACGTGTGCGCACGACTGCTGAAGCCGCGGCTTTCGTGATTGCCGCGATGGATGTGGTTGCAGACTTCGAACCTCGCAGCGAAGATCTCGCCATGGAAGCAGGATTGCATTTCAGTGAGTCTGAAATGATCCCCGTGCTCTCGCGGCAGCTCTTTCTGGCAGCAACCGACGGAAAGAGAAGCCTTGTTTTCATCGACGGCAAGCGAGGCGTCCAGTTGCCGAATACTTTTTGTGTACACACGTATTTCATTTTTTGTTTTTATTAATGGCTCCTTTGTGATAAGGGGCAGTGAGGAGAGGCGAGGCAGAGCACTGGCCATGTAGGACCACTCAATCCGCCCGTGGAATGCGGCACGCATCCGAAGAGCAGATGGGAGGGCGCCAGTGAAGAGAAATGTACCATGTGAACAAAACCATCGAAGCGCCGTGTGAAATCTGACGCAGAATGACTGCGAAGCTCGCTTGTATAAACGACGTCGACATCGCTGGGATCAAACTACATCTGGCTGCCGCCATTATCTCCGCGCTCAGCGGCAGGAGCAAAATCAAAATGAGTGAGGAGGATACCACGATGAATAGCTCTTGACGAATCGCGGCCGGACTGCGTTTGTGATCACTACGAGAAAGTTGAAGGGGCGTTATATGCTTCAGTTAGATTTCGCCATTTTCTCTCTCGCTAAATCTCAGTTCACAGTAACAATGGCATGAATGGGATCATAATAAGGTAATTTGCCGTTACACTTCTACTTCGTATATCTATTTAGTATTATTGTGCCCAAGGCCCACCACTGGGGCCACGGGCGCTGCAGTCGTTGTGACGGGCTAAGTAGGATCACATGATGCCACCTTGCTTCACGGAATAAACTTTGCGCGCTACAAGGATAAGAGTGGACGAGGGAAGAGCGATACGGGACAACACAAGCATTATTATCGCTTATTATTCGTTCTGTCCTCGCCCACTCTTATCCTTGTAGCGCGCAAGGTTTACACCATGTACAACCAACTGGCCCCATCCTGGCTCTTCTGCTTCACGAAACCTTGCTGAGACGATAGGAAGCCAACGGCCCGAGGGCGTCTTTTTCTTTGAGTTTCGCTCTTCAATCAGCCTCATTTTACAACCAGTTCAGGTGCACTGGCATCTAGAAACAAGAGCTTGGAAAGCATGGCCAATGTTTCCCAGGTGAAAATATTGCAACTGGAAACAACTGGCCCCAACTGGGACCAGTTCAACTGGTTTATGGTCAAATTCCCAGTCGGGACCCACTGGGACCGAATTCCCAACTGGGACCCACTGGCAACTGGTCCCAACTGGGAATTTGACCATAAACAACTTGACCTGGTCCCAGTTGGCACCCACTGACAACTGGTCCCCACTGGGAATCCTGCCATAAACCACTTGATCTGGTCCCAGTTATTTCCAGTTGCAATTGGGACCAGTTGGCAGTGGGTCCCAGCGGGGGCCAGTGGCTCTTACTGAGATCTCAATAAGAGCCAGTTGCCCGTTGCGAATAGTGTCCCATTAGGAACTACTGTCTGAAGCTGGTCCCATTAAAAATTAAACCTGATGTGGCTATTTCATTCCTGGGGCTCCAGTGCAAGATAAAAAAACAACCTTGGATACTCCATCAAATGTTTATTTTACAAACATTACACAGCACTCAAATTTTTTAGTATTTGGCGGCAATCCTGAACTTTTTCCGTGACATTCACGTAGCCGTGTCCAGTGGAAGAGCGTTGCTGCAAAATAAGAAGTAACATATGTTACATGCATGTCTCAGAATGGCCATATCAATTTAATATACAGAGCAGACCAGCCTTCTAAAAATTCACACTACGAACACTATTCCAGAGATCATGCCAGATGTAATCCGATTTTTTGTAAAGTCGCTTACCTCAACGCATAAACATAAGAAATACGGGCAGTAAGGCGATCGAAAGCATCTTTGTTTCCACTCGAATGTATGTACCTACAGATGCAACAGGTTCGGGAATATCCATTTGCAGTGAAAAATACGGGCCCCTTTGCGCTTTCTTTAAAAGACGCGGACGGAGCTACAAATTTGCACGAGTATACTTTATAGTTATTTAGCATGCCGTTCAAAATACAAGTATTGCACGGCACTCATTTTCTGTGATGCTCCAAAACAAATGGCAGAAAATTAGCAAGCACTCCGCACAGACCCCTAAACAAACATATTACAGAGCAGTGCCGAAAGAACTTGTTTACAATGCGGCGTTCTATCGTCTGAACACTCAAAACACTTTGCACTGCATTGAACAACTTGCACTCGAAGCATAAGTGATATATAGTTACCTTCAAACGGCTGCATCGCCGACAAGGCGCAGGCTTGCACAGCATTCCGCACACAATGGATCCACCTATCCGCGTTGTCACAGGAAAAAACACTTGTCCGGCTTTCACCCATAAAGACTTCAGAGATGAAACTGTCGAACACTAATTCGACAAAATCTAAATTACGCACGCCATGACTGCACGTTCCTTTTGAAAAACAGCACAACTAAGCACCGCTTCCACAGACCACCACCACAGAACACTTGCACCGCTCGGCAGCTAGCCCTCGTACACACGTGGTGTACGAAACTAGCATGCTGTGTTTCTAAATTTTCTGCCTTTATTATCGAGCTTCTTTCTTCCATTAAATAGTGCGGAATTGGCACGAAATAATTCTTTTCAGTTTATTTTATGTGTAATTCTTATGTTTCATTACTTTACTGCTTCATTTGTTTGAGCGTATGAGATACGAAACTGATGCTGTCGAGGCAGTTGGGGAGAGAGTGTGGCGCGCGTTTGTAGCATCGTAGCAGCAGTCTCGGAAGTGGTAGCTCTCGGCTCTGCTCGATTTTTCTTTGTCTTACGTACGGAAGTAATCGCTGTGCTGCACGCAAGCCAATCGAGCAGGCATGCTCTCAGTGAGACAACGGCAATATTAACACCCCGACGTCAATCGGGCCCGCTTCGCCTGCGGGTATCCGCGATGGACGTAAAAAGATTGACAACAGCTGATGACAGCAGTACCGATGCTAAAACAAGCGTACGTTATACTGCACTGTGTTGCGCATTTGCGCAAAGGAATAATCAACGATAATACACGATTTAAAAAAAATACATATCAGGTCAGGTAAGACTGTTTATATTATTGCAATGGGGTTAAAACAACGCGAAGAGGAGGATGACGTCTAAACAAGAAAAGATAATTCATTCGCAAACCATGAGATGCTATTTTCTTATTCTCTCATCGTCCTATCATTTGTGTTCATAACGGCCCCTGAAATATCGGGCCAGTGATCAGGTACCCTTCTGTGAGTATGACACAAAAAACTCTCGGATAAAACCCATTCGCTCAAGTTCAGCAATGCTACGTCGTATATATTCGAGTTCAATTTTTTTTTTCGTTCACTGTGAAGAATCGTACAAACAGAGTAACTGGTCGCACTTCGAGTTAGCGTACAATTGGGACCATTTGCTTCCAATATAACTGGATATGGTTTCAACCTGGGACCAGCTGCCTCCAGTTCAACTGGTCATGGTTCCCGTTGGTGGCCAGTTGAGTTGTAACAGGGACCAGCTGCTAACTGGAACCAGTTGCAATTGGAATCAACTGGAACCAGTTGAGTTGTAACTGGGACCAGCTGCTAATTGGAACCATTTGCAACTGGAATCAACTGGGACCAGTTGGCCTTCAACTGGGACCATTTGATCCCAGTTAACAAGTTGAAACCAGTTGGATTCCCAGTTACACATTTTCACCTGGGTTTCGGCGGCATGGTGCTCAGGTGCTGTGTTCGCAATGAATGCGCCACGCACGCAAATGAGCAGGGTGTAATTTCATACAGTTGTATCTCAAAGATAACGAACATCACTATACATGGCTCAAAAAGCTTAGAAACGGCAATGAACCGAAATCCGGCGCACGTGTTTGCAACAAGCACTTCTGAGAAGGCGACTTTCTCTGCCGACTAGGAGCGCGAATGTTAATTTGGTAAGCAACAATGGGTTCACACATGACACTTACCATTTTCAATGCATATTTATTTTTTTATTTATTTAAAGTACCTGCAGCGCCCGAAGGCATTATTGCAGGGGGGAATACACAGGGTAACATATGCTTACATAAATGGATAACTATGAAAACAAGATCAACAACAAAAAAGGAAAAAAAAAGAAGAAAACTATGAGCGTAACAGTATATCTCTGAACGAAGTTTCAGTGCGACAGTCAACAATTTCCTGTGGAAGCTGATTCCACTGGGAGATTGTGTGTGGAAAAAACGAGTATTGGTATACGTTTGTTCTGCAAAAACTTTCTCTTATTTTTAGAGGGTGATCACTTCTGTGAGACAAGAAATGGGGAAATAAAATGTAAGATTTTTTATCTATTTTGACCAAGCCATGAAAGATTTTGAAAAGCATTTCTAATCTAATGTTTTTTCTACGTGTACTTAGTAGTTCCCACCCCAACCTATCCTTTATTGCAGTAACACTAAACGTGAAGTCATAGTTAGAACTGACAAAACGGGCTGCACGGTTGTGTACCAGCTCGAGCATATTACATGTCCACACCTCGAAGTCTTTTAAAAAATTACTTCATATAGTCAACCACATCCTACGCACGCTGACCGGGGAACATGTCGTTGGGAAAGTACCGATACACAGAGAAAAAATGAGGAGAAGGAACGCACTTTGATAGAAAAAAGTAGTCTGTGAACGAGTTTCTGGCTTGAAAAAGAAATGACAGACAGCTTGCAGCAAAACCTATAATTAGATCTTTTTTTTCTTATCGTCAATTCGTCCCGGCGTCCGCCTACGAAAACTCGCCATATGCTTGGAGGCTGACATGCCTGATGACTTCAAGATATGGTAAAGTTCTCGATCGCAACCCTTGAGCAACAAGACTGTGGGCCACGTTTTTCCTGTCCGATTTTCACTACGGTCATTACGTGTGGAAGAACCAAGATGGTCTGGGCAGAACCTGAAGAAAACGTACATTTTAAGCGACAAGTTCAGTGGCGAAGCCAGTAGGAGGTTTGGGGGTTTATCCCCCACCGCGCTGAATTTATTACATTTTATTTGTTTATATATACGTGCACCTATACAACCACACGCAAGAATATAGATAAAGGCAGGTCAGAACCCTCGTAAAAAAGTTTCTGGCTACGCCGCTGGGTAGGTTCATGGTTAAAATCTTGCTTATGTGGGACTAGGCTTACACCAAGGAGGTTACAACCTCCTTGGCTTATCCCGACTTTTTTTATCTGATTGCTTTTCATCGGCTTGAATAGGAGCAAGGAAAATGCAGAAAACGAGAGGCATCCTAAATTCGTGACGCTGAGACGTGCTCCTCCAAGGGCTAATAGAGCGTCACCCTTTACCTACTGGAGAACCACTTCAGGACGGCAGATACGTTGAGCCAGACGAAAGCAGGCAGTGCTGTTTACGCAAAGCACCGACAAATACAGTGTCAGAAAAGTCACAGGCTTCCCGAAAATTGTGTTTCCGCTAGCCTCACGGGTGGTACCAGGGGAGAAGGCGAGGGCGGGGCGGGGGGTGAACATCGTTTAGTGTGGGGGCACGCCCCCACAGGTTCTGAACTTGTGGGGGCGACGGCCCCCACTGCCCCCCCCCCCCCCGGTTCCGGAGCCCCTGCCGGTGTGCAACTCGAACGTGTGAAAAGACGCAACTGTTAAGTACCACGTATTCCCATGCGATCTACAGTGTCGGGAAGCGTAATATTCGTAACAAAGCACTTCTTTCTCTCACAAATGAGCGCTTAAACAGGCGCGCGCCGCCGCATACTGACGACAGCATCAAGCCACTGCGCCGACTGTTACTGCTGTTTCCCCGAACGGGTGCGCGCAACGAAAAAAAAAAAAAAAGACGAGCATCAAAAGGCGCCCAGGGCGAACCCCTACCCTCTCCACTGAAGTCGCCGTCGCGGTTGCGACAGCCTAACACCCGCGCAGGTCGGGATAATTCAAGAAATCAAAGTGCAACCGACCGATTCCGCAGACGAACCGGCGAGACGAATCCCTTTCCCCTAGCTGTCGCTGCGCCAGCTGCGCTACGTACTACGAGCCGAACATGTTCGCGAAATCGGGAAGGACCCAAACGAGAGACGACGGAGGGTACGATGGAATGGTGAAGTCGGTGAAGAAGTTATGCTGTTCGTGTGAGTCGTGTAGGCGCTGTGCCGTGCTCCCGACCGGGCTGCAGAAATTAGGCGCCTTTTCCTCTTCAAGCCACTACCACCACCACCAGTCGATCTGGATGATCTAGTAATGACATCGTGGGAGCACTGTTTAGAAGAGTGTCGCCGAATGACGGGGACCAGAGCTGGGGTTCGTTTGAGCGTTTCCTGCAAGAGAAATATTCCAGAAACGTTCGAAGAATAGTGGGCTGCACACGTTTGGTGAATATTCAAGGCCTTTATGTGTTCTTGGATAGTTTCTAATGGATGAGAGTGCATTTGTAGCACGGTAAGCTTGTTCCCGTTGCTTTAAACACCATCTAAGTGATGTTGTGAGAGGTAATTGATACCTGCCGAGTGTGGATGTTTGCGTGATGCTTGTACTGCCCTAACTGAGAATATATTTTGTTTGTTTTGTCAACTCTTGGCTCTAACTCTGGCTTTGGACCACAACCGGCATTTGTTGGCGCACTAACAGGACCTACATTTAAATTTTGTGTGCTCTCGTGGTGCATTTCGGTGGGCCGATAAGTCAGCACTTGGAATATGCCCGACGACTGCCTGCCCATTAAGGGGATCAGTGATTGACTGACACTCTTCATTTCAGGTGAGTCAAACGGGCAGCTTTCGTGGAGAGTACTGAGGCCCACTCTACAAAACACTGGTACTCTTAGGGAAAACTGTTCACATATGTGGGGTAATCGGCAGTTCTAATAACGACTTCAATATTAGACGTGTAATGTGCCGCTATAAAACGCGTTATCTACGGCCTGATTGTAGTAAGTGTCGGGCCGTGTCGGGTGTACAAACGCGGCTGTCGAAGCGCTTCTCCGTGAACAGCTGTACCAGTGTGGTGGCGCCTGTGCGGGCGCAAGGAGAACTAGGCCCCGGACGCGGTTTCGGCACCACGCAGCAGGCCGCACCTGTTTTTTTTTTTATGTAGCGGCCGTGGCACTGCATTGAGGCGGTGGCGCAGGGCGGACGGCGAGAGAAGGAGCGCGCGCGCCCGCAGCTGTTGCTATGGGAGAGGGATTGAGAGCAGAGAGGCGCGCGGACAACGCCAGATGCCTCACATAGCCCGACTAAGAAATGCATTTGCATTTAAAAAACAGCAGGCAAGACCGCTCCGCACGCTACGAAGAAACACCGCAATCGACGCTACTGTTGCGTTGTGAATTGCCACGGACGTAAAGGACTGAAGACCAGAGGTAAGTGTTACCGATTTTCGTAGTTGTCGAACGAAGAAAAAAAGCGAGAGCGCAGGGTACGGGCTGTTGCGAGCGTGTTGGGTAAGCGAAATACCCGCGTTCACCACAGCCGGTCGCACGAGAAAGTGTGATAATGTGGCTCAGCTGTTATTGTTTTGCGCAGCCCTGACGGAGAACCGCGGTAACCTTGACTATGAAGCTCAGCAGAGGCTCTGACCGCGGTGCGTGCCGTGTAACACGGAGTGAGTAGCTAGAGGCAGAATGAAGACGCGTGATACGCACACCCCGACAACCTATAATATGAGTTGGTCCTCACCACACAGCATCGTGGACGTACGTTTTGAACGCTCAGAGTTCCGGATCTAGCTAGCTAACACGTGCGTCATACAAGTAAATCGTAAAATCTTGATCGTGACCACCTTCAGATTTGTTTGTCCCGCGGCTTCCGCGATTGCCGTAGCTATCTCGGAGGCCACGGTTTTGCCTTTGGTTGTACCCCGCGAAAGTGGACGCACGTATCCCCATTTGCAGTACACACAAACGGAAGACGACCATCAAGAGACCATTTGAGGATGCGTAATAAAACAGTCCAATGCACAGGAAGCGAGAGATGAATTAACGGATAGTGCAACTGCAAAGGCGAAAATCGCCGGGCCCATTCGTCCCGGATGAAGCGAGTTTTGTACCACTGATCGTAAGATACATAGCTAAGTAAACTGATCGCGTATGTACTTCATCGCTTTGGTATTACGTATATACCAGAATTTATTGCATTTAGGCGCTACAGAACGGACGTCAGAGGGCTTGCCTCGAACTCGATGTCGAGCAATGCTCGCTTGTACTTGCTAGTTGCAGCGCGCCAAAATGACTGAAACTTCTTTTGCATTGTACGCGCAGTTCGCTTTGATGAGCTTGCTACGTTTCTGAAGCGCGGATTGGCGGAAGAAGCTTTCCAGGTCTTTGATTTTCAGGAAACCGCGCCTCGACACCAATGAAAGAGGGGGAGGGGGGTGTTCTACTGTGGCCTATGCACATTCGCTTGCGGACGGCTCTCTGTACTACCCAGTTAGCGCCAGGGCTGTGATGAGGGCGCTGGTGGCGGTGCTTTTCGCAGCGCCTCCTGGGCAGAGTCTGACGTCTATAGAGAGTTTATTCCGCCTTACGCAGAGAGAGTAAGTCCTCTGACCGATCTCACAAAAAACAATGCCCCAAATACACTGCCGTGGTTGGAATGCCATCAAAGTGCCTTTTATCGACTATTTATTTATTTATTTATTTATTTATTTATTTATTTATTTATTTGCATACATAGATACACAAGGACACAGAGAAAATAGGGAGAGAGCAAGCTGGCAACTGCCACCAAGAGGGGCACAACGCCTGCCTACTCATGAATGAATACTTACCAACTAGCTCAGCTCTCTGTTATTCTAAGCCTGCCTACTCTTTCGGGAGGAGGGAAGAGGAAAGGAAGTTAGGAGGAGAGAAACGCGAAAAAAGATAGGAAAGTAAAGAAAAAAATTGACGAAGACTTGGGCAAAAATAGGTAAACAAACAAACACACACACACACACACAAAAATGTATGGAGGAACCCTTAGTTTTAATTGCGGACATACCTACTAGCGCGAAAAACAAGCAAAGGACGAGATAAAGGCGGCAGACAGGACGCAGTGCTAAAACAGGATATTACCGCTGCGTCCGGCCTTTACCTAGTCCACAGGATATTATCGTATCGTGGACAGGATATTAGCCCTGGGTCCTGTCTTTTACCTCGTGCTTTGTGTGTTTTTCGCGCTAGCAGATATGTCCGCAGTTAACACGCACCAACTAGCCCAACTCGCTTCTCTAATAACGTGGCGTTTTGGGCGTGTTGATCTGTCATACTGAAGATTATGGCGCACGAAAAAACACGGACAAAGGAAGACGTGACACACACAGGCGCTAACTTGCAACAATGTTTATTTCGAAAACAGGGAACCACATATATAGGCAACATCGCTCTTCTACCACCATCATTACACGCACTTTGCAAATTCAACTATCTTTACGTAGATAGGCTAACTCCTTTTAGGAGAGGGCAATGGACGGTTTCAACATGCATTTATGTTCCAGCCTATCAGTCAACTCAGCCTCGATAATTTCGCAGGTTAGCTGCTCTCGGCTGATATTGACAATTGAACATTCCTGAAAAATGGGCATGCACGTGGTATGAAAATTGTTACTTGCACCTCAATTACTGCAGTGCCTGCAGTGGGCATCGAGGAACCCACCCCTTTTTTCCTTCGTTGTAGTGGTGCTCCTTCAAACGCGCTTTGACGCACCGTCCACTTTGACCCACATAATTATTGTGTCGAGACGTTTATTAACGGCCACTCGGCGACGGCGCACGACGGTCGTAGTGGCGTCAACAAACGACGGAGCTTTGCGAAAGCGTCGTCGCACTCTGACGACCACGAATTGAGGGGCCCGTTACTTCCAAGGAGCTTCGTCAGCGGTGATATGATAGTCGCGAAATTTCGGATGAAGTGCCGAAAGTAGGAGCATAGTCCTACGAAACTGCGCAGTTCTTTGATGGACGTAGGTTTGGGTAACTCTGTCACGGCCCGAATCTTGGCTGGATCGGGGAGGATGCCGTCCTTGGACACGACGTATTCTAGTACCGTCAGCTGCCGTGCTGCAAATCGGCACTTCTTGAGATTCAGTTGTAGGCCGGCGTCGCTCAAGCGCGTCAAAACATGCCGCAGGCGTTGAACGAAAACGACGACGTCGTCGAGGTAGCACAGGCACGTGTGCTATTTCAAGTTGCGCAGAACGGTATCCATAATGCGCTCAAAGGTCACGGGCACATTGCACAGCCCAAAGGGCATGACGTTGAATTCGTACAAGCCGTCGGGTGTGACAAACGCTGTCTTCGGTCGAGCGTCATCAGCCATGGGGACTTGCCAGTACCCTGAGCGCAAATCGAGCGATAAAAAGAACTCTGCTCCTTGCAGGCTGTCAATGGCATCGTCTATTCGAAGTAGGGGATAAACGTCCTTACGGGCGATCTTATTGAGTCGTCGGTAGTCCACACAGAACCGCACAGAGCCGTCCTTGTTCGCAACGAGAATGACAGGAGACTCCCATGGGCTGTTTGAGGGTCCAATAACATCGCGGCGAAGCATGTCTTGGACTTGCTCGGTAATTACACGACGCTCTGTTGGTGACACGCGATATGGACGTTGCCGCAGTGGTGGTTGGGCGCCAGTGTCGATGCGATGCGTGACAGTGACGTGCGGCCGAGAGAAGTTTGCGCGACATCGAACGAAGAACGAAATTCTTCACACAGGCATAGAAGCTGGGAATGCTCAACCGATGTAAGGTGTTCAGCAATCGAGGAACCAAATACATCAGCGGGTGACGAATCAGATGTGGAAACAGCACTGAGCGAATGGGAGCTGGCGCAGTGCGTGTCACCCGGTGCGTCCATAACTTGTGCGTCTTCGAGGGCTTCCGCTCTGCCGAGACATTCCCCTCGCACCAACCTAAGAATGTTAGGTTGGTGCGGATGGGTTCGTAACAAAAATATCTGTGTCGCCCTGAATGACTTGCACGGTCGCAAATGGCAACAAGCCTTTTCTAGTGAAGATGCGGTCAGATGGAGAAAGCAGTGCAACGGCGCCGGCGAGACCGCTGCACCAGACTGACACAGCCGTTGACGAGTTTGCAGGAACTGTGGTGTCGTCTTTGATGAGTACCTCGGTCGCAGCCGGTGGACTGTCCGCCGGCGTCAAATCTGAGAATGGTGAGAGCTCTATTTCGGCCGGTGCGCAACGAATTACGGCGGCGTGACGGGCGAGAAAGTCCCCTCCCAGAATGACGTCGTGATAGCATGAAGAAATTATCAAGAATTCGACGGCGTACAGAGCGTCCTGAATCATGACACGGGCTGTGCACACCTTTGTCGGGTGAATACTGTGGGCGCTGGCTGTACGTAGGGAGAGCCCGGAAAGTGGCGTCGTCACTTTTCGTAGTAGTCGGCTAAATTTAGCGTCGATAACAGAAACGGCAGCTCCAGTGTCTACAAGGGCCGATGTGCGCACACCATCTACAAACATGTCTACTACGTTTGATGGGCTTTGCTGAGGGCTTTGGCTGTTCGATAGCGTCGCAGCCCTTGCCTATTTGACTGCGGCGACTAGTTTTCCTCGTCCTCGTGCGACCGGACGAGGCCGCATCGGTGACAGTGAGCGGCGTCGTGGGGACGGTGAACGACGAGTAGATGGACCTGGGCGTGACGTCGGTGACATAGGCGGCAGCGGGTCGTAATATGGGCGGCTGGACTGGTTGGTGACGGCTGATCCGACTCGAGGCGGCTGCACGCGGTTGCAATAGCAGGCAACGTGACCGGCGCCACCGCACGCAAAGCAGATCGGGCGGTTGTCGGAAGTGTCGCCATCGGTTTGCCGGGCTAGGTCCCATCCACGTGGCAGGACGCGAGGGACGGGGTGGCTGCTCATATGACGACTGCATGGTGGGCTGCAGTCGGGGCGTGTGGATGATGTCGGCGTACGCAGCCGGCACACTCGCTTCGAAGGCCTGAGGCCAGGCGACGGCTCCGGCGTATGTTAGCGGGGGCACCACAGGGAGCGCTGGGGGCGGCCTGGCTGCAACTTGCGCATAACTGAGCGGCGCAGACGCCGGAGGGGGCTGGTGGTATTCCGGCATGACCTCCGCGATTTCCTGCTCAATAGCCCAGCGTACGGGAAGCAGCAGTGTGGTCGACGGCTGTACAACATCCTGCGGGTGAGGGAAGGCCAGTAGGGAGAACTGGCGGGCAATTCCTCGCGCACGAATGACTTGATCTCGGTGAGTAAGACGGAGTGGTCCGACACGGCCGACAAGCCAGCGAGATCGGCGTCGCGTGATGGAGGTCGACGCGTCATCAGCTGCTGCCGGCGCGGCTCCTCGTAGCTTTGGCACAGCGTGATGACCTCTGCCACAGTGCGAGGGTTTTTGACGAGTAGCATGGTGAAGGCATCGTCGTCGATGCCTTTCATGACATTCCGGTTCTTGTCGGTTTCAGACATGGTTGCGTTGGCTTCCTTGCACAAGTCGAGCACGTCTCCAATGTAGCTCGTGAAAGACTTGCCGGACTGCTGGGCTCGTTCACGTAAACGCTGTTCGGCTTGCAGCTTGCGAACGGCAGAGCGGCCAAACACGTCGATGATGGCGGTCTTGAAAGCGGACCACGTAGCGAAATCGGATGCATGGATGTTGTACCAGACTTGCCACACCCGCGAGGTAGAAAACGAGGTTGCTCAGTTTGCCTGCCTCGTCCCATTTATTGGGGACGCTCACACGCTCGTAAATCGCGAGCCAGTCCTCGACGTCGGTGCCATCCGCGCCGGTGAAGATAGGAGGGTCGCGGATGCGGGGGACGCCCGGACATGGTGTCGGAGCAAGAGGAGGCGTTTGCTGGACAGCGTCTTTAGTCGTGGCAGCAGGTACGGTACGGGATCGAAGCTCCAAGGGCATCGAATGCGGACCGTAGTTGTTTAAAGGGCACAACACTCTCCATCAAATTTTCAAGACGTTTATTAACGGGCACTCGGCGACGGCGCACGACAGCGACAGTCGAAGCGGGGCCGACTCTCCACACGAGGGGCGTGCTCTCAGAGAAGAGGACGACCCATTACTGAGTAGGAACGCTTCGCTACAATTGCCACATGTTAATGGATGCTTCTACACTACTGCATCATCACAGTCTACAAACCTATTTTTATGCTTCTTTTTGCACCCCTGGTTCTCCAATGAGGCAGGTCCGGCGCCCTCTGGGAGACCTGTCTGACGAGAGTAGACAAGTAAGCACCACTGGGGATCCTTCCACTGCCACCAGTCGTCTCCGCGAGTGTTCAAGTTTGATTGACCGCACGACTGAATCCTTATGGCAGTTCCAGCTGAAGCAACTTGGACGAGACCTTGCCGACAAGCCTACTATGCCAAGAGGAAATGTCCACTTCCTTCAACAGGGAAGTCTTCGTGAGGATGTGGAGCACGCCCTCGCCTTGGGTTCAAAGTTCGCTGTCGAGAAGAGGCGGAACTTCTCACTCTTGTCAGACAGGTCTCCCAGAGGGCGCCGGCTAACGACGCAGTGCGTTGTGTGTAGGATGGTGTCGACGCCTTGAACTTGAACAAGCCGCCTGTACCAAAGGTATCTGTAAAACGTGTAGGTAGATTTTTAAAGGACAACCAGCTCTGCGTCTTACCCGCTGACAAAGAGGGTGGTTTTGCGGTATTGACACATGGTACCTTCAACTCAAAAGCCCTTGACGCAGTCAAGAAAGCTTTTAAACCGTGTAAAAATGTCGATTTATAACAAAAAAGGAAAGGCTAAGAAGCTCTGTAAACGGTTACAAGACAGTATTCTTAAGGGTATAAATGCTAGTAAATGTGATTGCATAGACGTGTTATTTAGCGTGAAAACGCATAAGGTAGATGCACCTTTCCGGACCATTGTGTCAGAAAACGGTACCTGGCAAATGTGTATTGCCTTTTTTCTCCAAAAAGTGCTTAATATGTTACCAGTTGAGGATCCGTTCCTTGTAAAAACTCTGACGTTGTTTTGGACTATCTCAGATTGTCATCGTATAAGCATCTTAATGCTTTTTCTATAAACATTGCTGCTCTCTTCTATTCCCTCCCACACTCTAGTCTGCTCTCTTGCGTTCAGGCTTGCATTGACGAATTTGGAAATGTCGCCTTCATGAACACTGCTGGGATGAAAAGCGGGGAGTTTTTAGAGCTCCTGAGTTTTTATCTACGGTCGGCTTTTATTCTATGGGAAGGGAAGCCATAATACAGAAGCAGAGAACCTGCATCGGCTCCTGTATTGCACCCATTCTCAGCGATTAGCGGAACTTGACAAAAATGATGGCTGATCCCTCCGTCATAGGAATCGGTATAACACGAAAGTCAAACGTGTCGTCACAGAAGTAGTTTATTGTTTATAGTGCATTGGTATATGAGAGCTTGTACAATGTCTACTGTTGTTTGGCAGATATAGCACCGCTTGATGTGGACCCATCGCACTCACGTTGACGCCTAGTGGCACATCTGCGTACCGACGACTAACGCCCATGATCATGATTTAACCCTTGCGGTAGCTGAAGTTCTTTACATATACGTGGACACCGCATATGGGGAATCCCGCGCACACATGGCATGAACAAGCACATAATAAACACTGATACTCGATATGCACTCCTTCAAAGCGTCGTCAAATGCGAAGTGAAATGCTACGCGCGTCGTGTCTTCCCTCTAGCCTGGCCGTTACTTCTCACAAGGGCGAGCGGGGAACGCGGTGCGACAGCCAGGAGAGCGTCGGAGAGCTATTTTTCCATATGGATGGATGCTATGAGCAAGGTTTTGCTAAAGATGCCACCACACGGTGTGTTAAAGCGTGGACGAAATTAAACTTGCATCGGAGACGCGCCGAATGGGATGGTCGTAGCAACGGCGCCTCTTTTTTTTTTTCGAGCCTCGTGGCACAGATGCCACGACGCCGTTATAAAGGAGACGCTAATAGCATCCATCCATCAATCCAAGAGCACTGTGAGAGGAAAGTGTGAAAGATAAAAGGCACGTTCATGTAGCCTCCGCAGTATGTTTGGCGCTAGCTCAGTCGGCTAAACGCCCGCCAGGCATCGACGCGGACCGACTGGACATGGGTTCGACTCTCGTGAGCGGAACTTTTTCTTATATTTTTTTTCTTAGCCATCTGATGGCGTTCATTTTGCTGACGTACTTCAGTGACGGAAATACGTCATTGAAGTCTTGGTGGACCCCGGCATAAAACACATTCGTGTTAAACATGTGTGATCGGCTCCCAGATTTTAAAGGGGTCATGCAATCACCCCTTGGGCTTGTTGAAAAAACACATCCTGCGGAAAGCTGACACGGCTATGAACTGCTCTGCCAAATATTACAGTCGTGCGCGCCGCGTGAAGGCCACAAGCGGAGCGCGAAGTTGGCGTTTCCCCAGGCGCCCTCTTTTCAAACAGAGGCCGGTTCTCACTCTCGTCGGCGGGCGGGGCGTCTGCACGTTGACGTCGCGAATCTGCCAGTTTACGTCGCAAGAGACATAGCATGCTTATTGGCCAATAGCCGACATAAATCAAGAGCGGTGTTTGGATCAGATGCGCTTGTTCCTGTTGACACTGTGTATAATAGTTGTAGTTAAATAAACAGGCTGAAGCATGGAAATACTTCGTTGCGAGTTCTCGAAAAGATGACTCACTTCCGGTATAAGCCAACTGTCGTCTGCTGGACTTGGTGCGCCCACGCACGTTCGAGTGTAACTTAAATTCGGCCGCAGGACTTTTCGGTATCGCAGTTTCTTGTGCCTCGCTTGTTTCGGTGCGTGATAACTGGCCTCAAACTTTACAAGACTTGTGTGTGGCGTTGAGTTGTAACGAACACGGATCTCGTGCTGACTTGATCAGTGCGTGCACAGATCGAGTTGCAAGCAGGTTCTTAATTAACAGACCGCAGAGCGGCCCCTCGTGAACAATGAGGGTTGGATTATAGCTGAGGGTTTTAAGACTATTATTTTGTTGACAGAGAATATACACGATCCTTTCACCTTTGGATAATACACTTCACGTCAAAGATATCCCGAAGGTGAATTCAGCGGTAAGGTCGAAATAATGCAACCTGAATTCCACTGTCAACTCACTGAGAGTACCTTTGCTTCCAGTCGTCTTCAAAGAACAACCATTGGCCTGTGTTTAAGCTACATAATTTGTGGGGCGTCATGCAGGCCGAAGTGAACACCTTCGGCTCCGAATTCTTCGGTTCGTCGTGTCGTGCCATTATAAAAATGATAAACGTGTGCCCTCTTGAGTGCTTCTCCATATATCGACAAGGCTTCGCTCGCCCGAAATTCGTGGATACCTGCGTGACAAAGGTAGCTTCAGCTGGCCGAACGAATCTGCCCCAGGCAGCACGCCGCCATTGGACCGATCTTGGCCCAAAGTCGGCAAATGACGGCAGCAATATTGGCCCCACGTCGACAAATCACGCTCGCGCTACTTTCACCCGCATCGGCCCGACGTCGGCTAGCCGCCGTTGGGCCGATGCGGGCTTGCCGGCTTCGGGCCGACGTGGGCTAGCCAGCGTCGGTCCGAGACGGGCCTGCCGTTATTCAGCCGATGATGGCAAGCCGTCAATGGGCCTATGTATGCTCCGCCGACGTCGGGTAGCCGCCGGCGTGACGGTTTACACCCGTTATTATGTTTTAGCAGTGGTGGCTTACCGTGCGTTAAGTACGGTAGTACTGTACCGTCGTGGTCTGCACGTAGCTAGTTTATATGGGAACACCAGCGGTAGTTGCTCGATGCGTAAATTAACTTCATCAGGTAGTCTGATACACGTGTTATAAAGTAAAATGGCTGCGTGCCGACCACGGCAGTTCGGTATTACTGTGGTTACTGTACTGTAAGTCAGCAGCGCTAAAATATACTACCATTGGTGCCATATTCGAAAAATGCTTCCTAAGTAGAGCGACTGCTCCACTGGTGTCTTAGTGTACGATTAAGACCCACAATTCTGTCGAACCGTGCAAGGCCGAGAACGAAAGCCAATATTGTCTCTAACACAACTAAATTGATGAAAGGCCTGCTGCACCAACTACGCATGCGTCTGAGAAATTAAGGAGCAGCACATTTCCGAGGTGATAAACACAAATTTATTCACAGATATGAACACACGCCAGCAGTTCCGGAATAATTATGCCATAAAGGAATATCTAAACATCTATAGATACCGTAGCCAACATCTAAAACAACCCCGCAGCCACCGTATTCCTCAAAAAAAAGCAGGACAATCCTAATCGAGAATGGGGTCAGGCGCAAAATAATAGGCGTGAGCAGGGTTCCCCTTCAGGGGGGGGGGGGCGAAGGTTCATCGCGGCGCCCCCCCTCCCTATTAAGTCAATGTGTTTGGCAGACCTTGCGCCCACCTCTTTTTAGGTGACTACGGGGCCGGCCGCCCAGCTGCCCCACTGTGCGCACGCCTATGCGAAGTTGCAATCTCTTCAACGTTATGAGCGGCACATTCACTATAAATATTGAAAGAACTAGAACGGGCAAAAATAGGAATAAGGATTAACGAAGAATGTCTTAGCTACTTGCGTTTTGCGGAGGATATCGCGCTTTTTAGTAACGACGGTGCCGAATCACGAAAAAAAATTCTGGAGATGTAAACGAAGGCAGCATTAAAGTAGGATTAATGACGGACCCAAAGAAAGATGTTAGGCGACTTGCCGAAAAAACGAGATTAAGAGTGGTAACTAGACTAGAAGATTGTGTATACGCGTGAGCTAATTACGAGCAGAGGAGCACCCCCCCCCCCGACGTTTATTAAATTCACCAAGGAACGGTAGGCATTCGCAACACATGACTGGCAATTAAATTAGCGTTATCCTTTAAGCGGAAATTGCAATTTTTTCAGTGATAACTTAAGGGCCAAAAAGATGGATAAACTGCTGCACGCGACGCGAGAAACATTGCGAGTGGTACCACAAGATCCCATGAACTCTACATCTAAACAAGATAGACACGCACGCCTTCCTAATCTAAAGGTAAGATTGTAACAGAAAGGAATAGTGCATAAAAAACACTCACGTGTGCCCGTTGGATCGCTAAAAATACGAGCGAATAAAAATGCAAGCGCACCATAGCAGAATACACAATACACGATGGTCAATAGAAAATACACGATAAGAAGAGAACAAAAATCTGATGACACGTAACAGTAGTGAACACGTGGCCTTATATGAGGTGAGCGAATTCAACGTGGAAGCAGGGGGCCACTGGCTTCTCGCTGCGGTGATCTCTGCCGAAAACAATGCCGCAATCCTGCCGCGTATCCGTCTCGTGCACGATTTCGATTTTCCACCACACACGTCCACACACCGCACTTCTTGAAGAATTCTGCTGGTCCTAGTGAAAAAAACCTGCTCCCGCAGCTACGATTGTCCCTCCGCCGGGACGGCTACCCTACCCTGCCTGGTCAAGCGAGTTTCGCGACAATGACGCTGAACGAGGGGAAGGAAGGGAGGGGGGGTTACAGGTTGAAGAAAACGAAAAAAATGTCGAATTCTCCCTTCTTGAAAGCACGGCTCAGCCTACCACAATGGTGTGTTCTCCCCCCAGCATGTCTAAGGGCATGCCGTGTGAGAAAGGCGTTCGTCGAATTTTCAATGCATCACTTGTTGCCACATGTCGCTACATGAAAACTTTGCGTACACCACGTTGGAGCCGCATTTTTCATCGTATTTCACGTGCCATAATAATAATTTTATGCGACTGTTTCTAAATGCACGTGGGAAGCAATCGTTGAGCGAGATTTTTACTTGAAAAAGATATGTATGTCACAAAATGGACGGCAATGAAGTGCAAATACGAACTGACAAACACGTGCCAAACACGTATTTGTCAGTTCGTTAAAGATGGTCAGCGGGCTAGTTGATTTGGAAACATTCAAACGACAAAACGTGTCTTCACTTCGCCCGGTCTTTTTTGCACCATACCTATTTTTCTCAAAGTAATGAACCAACTAGCTCAGCAACACGCCTTGCTGAGCTTTTTACTATTTTCATTAAGTAAAATTATGTGACATCGCTGAAGCAAATGCGCTTGTTATGCTTGACCCTAACACGCGCGTGAGTAAATATGTGTAAACACAGAGATCGGAAACTGTCCGTGTAGTATATGAGCGCTCGCGCCACACCTTCAGCGGCTGAAAGGATATAGCGCTATAAATATGATGACAGGCTCCATTTATACACAGAATTAGTATTCACATAAAACTTCTTCCGCTAAAAGCATTCCTGCGGGAATGTTTGGGTGAATTTTGATGCTGGATACATTAGTGAAGTCGGCCGACCAGTGGCAAAAACGTTTACGAAACAGTGCGAAGTACTTCGAATTTGGTCCATGAAGTTAATGGTATGTGTTATACCATTTCAACATTTTTGATAGCGTTGAACAACTGGTCAACGAAGTGGCCATCTAATTTGAGTCAGTTATTCTTCTAAGGACCACCTTTTTTTGGTAGAAAAGTGACTGTGCTAGTGATAGTTGTTAGTCATTGTCATAGCAGAAACTAGTAAGAGAATGCAAGCTATTCAGTCGGCGATACTTCGCGCACCGAGTCGTACGTGCGGCATTAGCACGGTACAATATTTGAACTTTGTTATTTGTGCAAGTACAGTAATCCATGTAGCGGCATTCTGCAGCTTAAGCTACAAATATTCAAGCGCCTAATGCTCTATTGCATTACGATTGTATCCTAGGTGGGCGAGCTGCCGGGCTTCTTCGGCGGGCTGAAGGTAGAGTGCGACGTCGAGGTTATTCTCGTCACTGACGGCCGGCGACACGGCGTCCAGCGTCGTTGAGGGGCTTCCGTGAACTAGTTTGAACGGCGTCATATGTGCGCAGTTTCTTACACTGCAGTGTTAACTTCAGGCTATGTGCGGAAGATATTATGGCGTCCCATGTCATGTGTTCGACGTACATTACATTGCCAGCATGTCGGCGATTGTTTCATTTAGCCGCTCGGTGAGGCCATTCGCCTGCGGGTGATGTCCGTCGGTGACTTGTGTGGCTCTATTTCAAGATGGTTTGCGTTAGCTCTGCCGTAAAAGCCGTACCTCTGTCGGTGACGAGAGCTTTTGGAGCGCCGCGACGCAGGAGGACGTTCTCAACAGGGCATGTATAACTGTCTGAAGGGAGACAAAAAAGTTCCAACACCGTCGATAAGCCATCGGCTCCGCCGATGTCAGCTGAAGCACGGCAGAATGACGGCATGCTCGGCACAATGTTGCCGGTGAAAACCATCGGCTCGGCCGATGTCGGCGAAAGTACGGCAAAACGGCGGCTAACTCGGCCCAATGTTGCCGGTGAAAGCCACCGGCTAAGCCGATATCGGCGTAAGAACAGCAAAACGCCGGCAAACTCGGCCCAATGTTGCCGGTGAAAGAAATCGGCTAAGCCGATGTCGGCGGGAAGACGGCAGCACGCCGGAAAACTCGGCCCAATGTTGCCGGTGAAAACCCGACATCGGCTGAAAGACGGCAAAATCGGCCCAATTTTGCCGGCGAAAGTCAACGGCTCCGCCGATATCGGCGCCAGACTGGCAATGCTGGCCCGAGGTGGGGCCGCACATAGCCGCCATAAAACCAATATCGGACCGACGTTGTGTGCTGCCTGGGGCATTTCATGGGCGTATTCTGTGGCGCAATCTTAGTAATTTCTGCCGCGAGCTGTACGCGTCCAGTGTTCTGAGCTGTTCTAAGACCGCCTGTGTTTGCATTGTAGGGGTCTGGGCCAGCCGCGCGCAGAACCCCTCAGAGACGAGGACGAGACGCTGAGCACGGCCGCTCGGTCCCCCCGTGCACTGAGCAACACGTCTTTATCATTCGAAGACTCGGCCGCGACTCGCTGTCAACGGCCACGTAGCGCGAGCGGCGAGCGTGCCCGTGTCCATCGCTCTCTTCTACCGTCGGCGCGCTCGCGGCTGCCGCTGCCATAGCATATAAAAGTTACACACGCAGACGCCACAGTTACAAGGATATTGTAAAGCGCCTACATTAGGTGCATTGGAAGCGCAACTACTGTCGTGAGCTGCACGCAGGGGCAACAGCGCCTTCTGAGCAGCTGAACGATAATCTATTTCCGCAATGCGCACTTATTTGCAATTCGCGCTATAGCGTGGCATACAGTGGTTCTCTATAACTGATATCTTGTATTGAGTTGCTTTCATACTCGTAGGCTACCTACTATCTGACTAATTAACCGTTATTGTTAAGAATCACACCACCGCGTTAAAGCGAATGCCGAAAGCGTGCCCCGATGTCAAGCTAATTTAGTAACGTTGGTCAAGCACAACATCCACAAATTTACCAGTGACATGTCTCCCGCCAAATAAAAAAGTTAGTGCACTTGCACTTCACCCTTGTGAACGTCCATGTGTACTTGGCATTCCCTGTGCACAGATGACGCAGAACGCATTAGAAAATATATATGCATTAGAGTCCTCCTCAATGAAACAGCTGTTCTGCAGAAAATAATAGTTCGCTTGAATTGCTAGTATACTATATTCACAGAAGTAGACAGGTTGGCTTGTTCACAATTCAGAATGTTACATACATAACACAGAAACACGAGGACTATAGCGAATCGGTTAAAAACTGGAAAAACTCGGTCGTGTGTGCACTTCCTCGTCCACCTGCACATTATGTTGAAGTTCACTTATACAATAGGCACCTTCAATTATGCTACGATTAATGAAATATCACCCAACCTACGTTAGAACACAGTGATGACTTGTTGCCTAACTGCCTGTCACCTATTTCTCTTCCACAATATGTTCTAATGTGTAAATCATCTGTTCTACTTGTTTGGTAATAAAACACAGGCCGTTACATTGAGCGAGCAGTGTTTCACCAATTTGTATTGCATGCAGAAGTTCATTGCTTCCATTTGCATGCACGACAAAAAGTCATACCTCAAGAAACAGTGTTTGCACTATTTTATTGGAATAAAAGCAGAAGCAGTCCTCATGTCAGTGTAAGCATATGTATTTCCATTTTTGTACACAGAACCTGCACCCAATACTGAACACATGGAACAACACATGGAACAACATGGGCCAGGCAGCAGCAAACTGGACGGAATGCTCAGCAACCCTTTCTGCTTTGTAATACAGGTTGCAGCTGTTTTTCTCGGATGGTAGTGCTCTCCGATTGACCATGCTTCAGCTACGGTGACAAGCAGAGTATGGGCATGCGCCGAGGAACCAGAGTGCGCGACACGTGCTGATGTACGCATCGACGACGCGGTGACACTCCCCTCTGCCACGCCACCTTCCTGGCAGCGGCGTCATGTCACGTGGACACTGAAGCCCTTATAAAAAGCTTCGCTCCACCGTTGTTCACCAGTGGGCCAGGCAGCAGCAAACCGGACGGAATGCTCAGCAACCCCTTCTGCTTTGTTATACAGGTTGGTGATTACTCATCAGATTACTCCTACCGCAGTGATGACCGGTTCTTATTGCTGCTGCCCTGCTCACATTTTTTATAGATATTTTTGTGCGCCTTTCTTCTGTTGTCACAAACTTGTTGGTATGTGGTGATATCGAGTCGAATCCAGGTCCCTCTGAAAAGGATCTGCTGACGCAGCTATTAGCCGGCCAAAATAAAATTAGTGCTACCGTAGAAAATATTGAAGCCAATAAAAAGAAATTACAGAGCAAGATTACTACCCTAACTGAAAGAATCAATGCGATAGAGCAGCAGCTTTCAAGCCTCAAGCCATTAACTCAAGTAAATGACATGGAGAAGGTTATTTCACATCAGGCTGCTGCATTAGCCTCAGCCATTGAAGAAATAGATGACCTGGAGAACAGAAGTCGTAGAAATAACTTAATAATTTATGGCTTAGATGACACCTTGGTAGAATCTACTGAAGAGCTAGAAAAGAAAGTCGTAGAAGGTATCTTCCTGGAAAAACTGCAAGTACCAATTCCCGCTGTAGAAAGAATTCATAGGGTCGGCTTTAAAGGTGAAAAAACTCGCCCTGTAATCCTTAAATTCTTGAATTATCGTGAAAAGCAAACCATTCTTAGGAAATCCTATAAGCTAAACGGCACATCCCTCTCTCTTGCTCAGGGCTTCTCGAAGCGTGTGCGTGAGGTGCGAAAATGTCTCTGGGAAAGTGCATCAGAAGACAGAGCAAGGGGTGCTAAAGTTAAACTCGTTCATGACAAACTTTGTGTCGATGGTACGCTTTACAGATGGAATGACGAAAGAAAACAACGCTGTCAAATACATAAAGCACCTAGCAAATGACCAGAATCGCGCCCTTGCCAATTCATTTTAAACATGAATTGCACAAGTATAGTTAACAAAAGTACCGAGCTGGAAGGTATTATACTTGTTCATGATCCCAGTATTCTTCTATTAACCGAAACTTGGCTAAATGATTCGATCTTCGATACCGAATTTGTACCAGCTGGTTTAAATGTGTTTAGGAAGGATCGCGGAGCAGGAGGAGGAGGAGTTGGCATTCTCTTCAAAAATTCCTTGAACATTATTAGAATGCCTGATGTACCTAACGTCGAAGCTCGCTTCTGCGAAATCTATCACGGAAACGCTAAGTATGTTATCGGCGTTTTTTACAGGCAACCCTCCCCGGAACCCATTGATCTTGTTGAATTACAAAGATATATGACCATTCACGTAACACAAGTAGATCGAGTTATTTTAGGCGGTTACTTTAACGCACCAAACATTGTTTGGAACTTGTTGACTGTCAAGAAGCAAAATGACAAAGTAGGTGAAGCGATTATAGACTCGGTATTTGCTTTCGATTTATTACAAATTGTTGACGACTTCACTAGAATACAAGGCCAAACTATATCTGTACTTGACTTGTTTTTCATTCTTGGCTTTCCTACATCTCGTGTAGCATGCGAAATTCATCCTGGCATCTCCGATCATGAAATGGTATTACTAACACTCACCGGTGTATCTATTAACGCACATCGAACAATTTGTCATTTTCCAAAGTTATCCAGAGCAGACGATGTCTCTATATTAGATATGTTGTCTTTTCATTTTGACACGTTTGCAAGCAGTGATGCTAGCGTAAACGATCTCTGGGACCGCTTAAAAAGTATTATCATGGAATGGTTGGACCGTTTTACAGCGAAAGCTGTTATGAGATCATTTCACCGGCCGTTTTTGGCGCCGTAGTTGTCCGCCGCCGCCGCCGCCACCGCTGCTGCCGCCGCCGCCGCCGGTGTCCGTAACAAGTATCGCTCGAAATAAGAAAAAAAAAACGAAATAAGAAAAAAATTCTAGGATGGAACGAGGTTCGTACCTGGGCCCTCTGCGTGGGAGCTCAGTATTCAACCTCTGAGCCATGCCGGTACTTGAAACTGTTTTGCAAAAAGGTCCTATACAGGCTTCATGTCGGGAAGAAACCACATTAGCATATGCAATATAGCGTGGTAGAAGAGTAAAATAAGCACCAAGCGTCGCACAACGCGAATTCTGTAACCAGGCGTCACACAATGCGAATTGCGCAACGAGTAGGTTGTTGAATGCTTCCAACCCATTACAAAGGGCTCTGCCATAATTCTTCGTCGTCAGCAGGCACAGCATCAACAAAGTGCGCATAATGACTTACATGCGTTTAGCAGGTACCACGGCTCTCCGTAAAATGACGAAAAATGGCACATTGCCTGCTGCCCTACTTCTCAAAAATTACAATGATTTATAGCGTAGTGGGTTCCTCGCAAGTGCACTTCTACTGGTTGCCAAGGAAGCCCATAAGCGCATGATCGATTTCCTCGGGGTCTCAGTAAAGTTCTTCGCCCCCCCCCCTGTCTCTCTCCCACGTCAATGTATGTTATACATCATGGCGGGAGAGGGAAATAGCGAGCGGGCGTCACCCAGTGCAAATTACATAACTGGTGGGCCGTTTAAAGCTTCCAACCCATTACAAAGGGCTGAGCCATAATTGTTCATCGTTATCAGTCGTCGCGTCAACAAAGTGCACAATATGCCTTACAGACGTGTAGCTGGTGTCTCGCTTCTCCGCAGAATGACGAATAATGGCTTAGTAGGTGCTTCCCAACTTCACAAAAATTGTGATTTATGGCGTAGTGGGTACCTTTCTAGTGTACTTGTATTGTAGCCCCAAGAGAGCTTACAACGGGCTCTAGAAACGCCGCTCTTCCAGCTTTCGCTGTGACTGTGCTGCGGTTTCAGCGCAGGCCTGGTGTTTTTGTGCCAGGCATTGCCAAGAAACCAAAAAATAAAAACGCCTGGATTACATGGCCTACCCTGCACCTCAAAGGAAAGCTTAAAAGATTAAAGAAGAAGGGATCTTGAACAGAATCTGAAAGACAAGAAATATCTCTTTTAACCGTTAAACTACTGGGTGAAGTTTCGAAGGATAAGCAAAACTACCACAGTGTACAACTACCGCACTTCATCTCGACGTCCCCAGAAAAATTCTGGAGATTGATTTCTCCTTCATCACGTTCTTCCATGGCTTTTGGAATTGAAGGTTCCATCACTCACGACAGCTCCAAGATCGCGAACTCGTTCAACACTCATTTTCAATCTGTTTTCACCAAAGACAACAATTTACTGCCTGACTTCAGTCTTTCTCTTCCGGCAATTCCAGACATCGTCATTAACGAACAGGGAATACTCAACTTGCTCTTAGAAATAGACAAAGAAATCCTGCTGTCCTGACGACATCCCAAATGAATTCTTAAAGCGGTATGCGGAGTGGATGGCAAAGTACCTTCACGTATTGTTTTCGAAATCCTTAGAGGAGGGCGAGGTTCCTAAAGATTGGAAAATAGCCAAAATTATACCACTACACCAAAGTGGGAGCAAAAGCTCCGTTAAAAATTACCGTCCCATATCAATATTCTCAACGTCTTGCAAGCTGATGGAACATATAATACACAAACACATTTCAGAATTTCTCGAGGAACAAAACTTCTTCACCAAAGGACAGCATGGCTTTCGCAGGGGCCTTTCTACACAAACTCAATTAGTAGAAACTATACATGATTTTGCAGTATCAATTAACAACGGCAATCAAACTGACGCTATCTTTCTAGACTTTCGTAAAGCCTTCGACACGGTTTCTCATAACAAACTGCTGTATAAATTAAATTCACTACTTCAAGACCCTAAACTATTATCTTGGATTTCATCATATATAACTGGTCGGCAACAAATTGTTTCTTTTAACTAATACTGTTCAGGTAGAGTTTCCGTGTCTTCTGGTGTCCCGCAGGGTTCGGTCCTTGGACCACTTTTCTTCCTTATTTTTATAAATGACATAGTTGATGGCATCCCGGTAAAAATTAAACTTTACGCCGATGACTGCATTCTTTACCGCGACATTAAAACCCCGAATGACCAACTGCTTTTAAATCAAGCTTTTGAAAAGGTTGTGCCATGGTGCGAGAGTTGGCCGATGTGTCTTAATCTTGAAAAACAAAGTAGCAATGAAAATTACTCACAAGAAAACGCCTCTAACTTATTATTACGGCTACAACAACAATTATCTTACCGAGGTAGCCGAATACAAATACTTAGGACTTTTGATAACGAGTGATCTCCGGTGGAATAAACACATCGACCAAGTCATAGCTCAGGCACAACGAAAACTATTTTTTCTTCGCAGAGCACTGAAACTATCCACCGCCACTGTGCGTCTCCTTGCGTATAAATCTGTTATTCTGCCCAGGTTAGACTATGCTGCCGCTATCTGGGACCCATATACTAAAACGAATATTGATAAATTAGAAATGATTAAAAAAAGAGCAGTTCGCTTTATATATAATCGTTACGACGGTACCTCACTAAGTGACGTGTTGATCAGAGCTGATCTGCAACCTCTCTCCACTAGAAACCGTCATTCACGTTTGAAGTTTCTCTACCAAATATTAATGGGGCATGTTAAGGTCGACGCATATTCCGTTACGCCACTCACCTCCAGATACAGCACAAGACAACTGCATGATAGAACGCTAACGCCGCATCACACACGAAATAGCTCATATAAATACTCTTTTTTTCCAAGGACGGTGAATGACTGGAATTTGCTAACAAATTTATTTATTTATTTCAAAGTACCTTACAGGCCCCATGGGGGGGGGGGGCATTGAGTACGGGGGGCAACACATATATACACTTAAACTGGAAAAAATACGAAACAATTGACTAAGGGGGGCAATACATATATACACGGCAAACTGGAAAAAAAGACAAAAGAAACAATTGACCAAGGGGGGCAATACATATATACACCTCAAACTGGAAAAAAAAATACAAAAGAAACAATTCCAAAATAATAAGTCAAACAACAAGCATCATCATGTACAAAACAAAAAGCATAAACATGTACAAAAAATTCACCGTAACCGTGAACGAAACCGTGAACCGTGAGTAACCGTGAACGAAACTGTGCATTTCCCGCGCATGCAGCGGCCACATGGCAGAATTCTCGCGCACATGGATGTGGCAATCACAAAAACGGGCCAAAACGGACCAATGAATTATGACACGGCATCTACTTGCTGAGGTTTGTGAAGTGGCTTGATAAGATGTGACGGAATGTGTCACAGTTTGTCTGGGATCCAATGTCGTCAGGCAAACTGTTTCACAGACGGATAGCACGTGGAAGTGCGGACTGATTGAACGCGTTTGTTGAGCCGTATACACGGGAATAGCTAAGATGATTGTGTAGTCTACCTGAAGTAAGATATGGTTTTTGCAGACCGGTAACGGTGATTCGGAAAGAATGCGTAATTTCGTGAAATAATGACAGCAAGGCAATGTGGCGACGAATGTTCAAGAGTGGGAGTGAAAGTTCCTGTTTTATTTGTGATATACTGGAATGCGGACTGTAGTCATTGGCACTGAAGCGCCTTGCTCTATTCTGGATTCTTTCTAATGAATCAATTAAGTATTTTTGATAGGGAGACCAAATCGAACAGGCTATTTCTAGTTGAGGGCGAACCAGTGTTAAGTAAGATAATTTGCGAATGCTTGGTGGTGCAGCTTTCAAGTTACGTCTCATGAAACCCAGTGATTTCGAGGCGCTGGCAGAGATTGCCCTAATGTGGTCGGACCAGGATAGATTAGTTGTCAGTATTACGCCCAAGTACCGATATTGTGTTGCAGTCGATAGAATGGAATGATTAATGCTGTAAGAGAATTCGGATATGCTAGGTTTACGTGTGAACGACATTACATTGCATTTTGAGACATTTAGTGTCATGAGCCATGTACTACACCAACCATTAATTAGGTCGAGGTCGTTTTGGAGTGACAGGTGATCTTCACTGCTCTTGATTGGACGGTAAATATAGCAGTCGTCAGCGAACACCCTGATGCAAGAATAGACGTGCTGCGGAAGATCATTGATGAATATGAGGAAAAGCAATGGCGCGAGTACGCTGCCCTGTGGTACACCTGATGAAACGTCAGATAGAGAAGAAGAGAAATTGTTAACTGTTGTGCACTGCTGACGATTCGAAAGGAAATTGCGAAGCCATGATAATGTAAGGGAGTCTAATTTCAGGACGGAAAGTTTCGATATCAGGCGACAGTGTGTAACCCGGTCAAACGCCTTCGAATAGTCGAGGAACACGCAATCAGTTTGATAATTATTGTCCATATTTGCATGAAGCTCTGTGGTAAATTCAAACAACTGAGTCTCACACGAAAAGCCCTTTCGGAAACCATACTGATTTTTGAAAAAGAAATGATTGGATTCCAGATTCCTGTAAATATGTGAAGCGCTGATGTGCTCTAGAATTTTGCAACAAATACACGTAAGCGAAATAGGACGGTAATTTTCGCATGAGGTTTTATTTCCACTTTTGAATATTGGAATTATTTTCGCCAACTTGCCGTCAGACGGTATCATGCCTGTTTCGAGAGACTGCCGGAATATATGAAGTTGTATTTTGCTTGAGACCGTTATTGTATTCTTTAGCACCTTTGAGTTGATTCCATCCACGACGCATGAAGACGATAGCTTAAGATTATTTATGGCTGTAATTATGCCCTTTAATTGAATGTCTATTGGTTCCATAAATTGGTAATCGACCTCAGCTACGTTGGGTATGTTGGTACTATTGTCTTTCGTGAATGCAGAAGTGAAAAAGGAATTAAATGCTGTTGGACAGTGGCTAGCTGGGAGAGGGACGTTGTTGCAGTCGTGCAATGAAATGTGTTGGCTTTCGCTGGTGGGGTTTATGACTTTCCAAAATTTAGCTGGGTTGTTTTTCGGTAGTGTGGGTAGATCATTAGAATAATACTTCTCCTTATCCTTACTTAAAGCTGTGCAATGTGCTTTTAGGTAGGTTTTATATTTATGCCAAGAAGAAGAACTACCTGAGCACTTAGCATTATTGTAAAGCCGTTTTTTCTTATTCCGCATTCTCAGAAGCTTTTTACTGAACCATGGATTTGATTTACCATTGCTAATTTTAACCAGTGCAACATGCTTGTCAACTAACGTACACAAAACTTTCTTGAAAATTAGCCAGTTCTCTTCGACGGATCTATTGTGGAAACACGGCAGGCGAGTGCTTTCGGAAAAAGCCTTAGTTGTGTGTTGATTTCCTGATAATCGCCTTTATTATAGTCCCGACTTTGTTTTGTATGTACACCGGCTACGGGAAGGGGTATGTTTATATCTACTTGGAGTAAATTATGGTCACTCAAACCGTCCAAGTGATCTGTATTACGTATTGTTTCCGGAGCGGTCGTGAGGATAAGATGAAGAGTGCTCGGGCCACGTGTAGGTTTCAGAACAGTTTGAAAGAGGTTGAAATCTAGAGTTAAGAAATTCAGTTGACATGTGACAGGGCGATGACAGTGTGGCCCAATCAATGAGCCGAAAGTTGAAGTCGCCTAATAAGTAAATTATATCGGCTTGGAAAATTTCAGAAGCGCTGCTTATACTGTCGCGTAGCATATTAATGAAAGAAGAGTCCGAGTCCGGCGCACGATAGCAGCAGCCTACAAGGATTTTGGAGGAAGGGACTGTACAAGCTACCCAAATTATTTCGAGGTCAGAATTAGTGTTGACCAAAAATGAAGTAATGGTTTTCCTTATGCCGACCAAAACACCGCCTCCTCTTTTACCAGTGTGATCACACCTGTAGATGTGATAACTGCTAGCTGAGGTGAATATCTCATCGTCACTGATAGAAGGATTTATCCAAGTTTCTGTGAAGGCAATGATATCAAATTTACTGTCATCCAGAAAAGCAGAGATCCAATCCTGCTTCGACATAATGCTGCGTGTGTTAGCGATTGACAGCGACAATGAGGTATGAGCATGTTTCGGTCGTTGATTCTGAACGCGCGTGCAACGCTGTAGCTACCTGACAGATTCGATAACTGTATTCGTCGCAGAGTCATAAGTGTATGTCTTTGAAGCGATGCGTAGCCTGTCCACAGAGAGCTTATACGCACTTTTCTGCGTTTTCGCGAATTCAATCAGCTTCCTTCGGGACAGCCGACTTTCCAGTGAAAAATCTTCTCGTATGGAAAATGCGGAACCTTTTAGTTTTGTGCAGACGACAGGATTTGTTCTTTATCTTTAAAGAACGCTAATTTTGCTATTATAGATCTCCGCGTGTCTTCTGTATATTTGCCTATTCGGTGGACACGTTCAAATTGCCGTTCCGTCACAGTGATACCTAATTTCTCTGAGCAGAAGTCGATTATTTTCTGTTGCGATTTTGCCCAGTATTCCTTAGGTTCATCGTCCAGCCCAAAGAAAAGAAAGTTAGAGCGCCGTAATCTATTTTCAGAGTTATTACACCGCGACGAAATTTCTGTGACTTGGCTTGGTACTGTACGCAACGCAATGGCACTTGTCTCGGATACACCTGTGTTATGTGGTGACGTGGTAGTGCTTTCCAGGGCCGCGACTCTAGCCATAAGCAACTGGATTTCGTTGGTGGCTTCAATATGTTTCTCTTTCAGAGCTTTCAATTCAGCCAGTAAGGTATCCTGGCTTTCTTCAAGCTTTCGTATGGCGTCTAGAGCTTGAGAAAATGTTTCGGCTTCAGTTTTCGTCATAGGCCCCGGGTTAGATTCCACGTCACCGGCGAGAAGTAACAATAAAGAGCACAAAGCGCCGCGCACCACAAAAGAAATATCTTTCATACGCTTCATCTTATCTATGAATTCGGGTGGGCACGACACCGCAACTAGGACAGAATTACTAGTTCTGTAGCAAATGGCACCTTTAAGGTAACTAACCTGCAAAAGCAACCACCGTAAGCTTGACATGCTTGGCGCAATGTCGTGCCCGAAGTGGATGGCTCCTGGCTGGCTTATGAATCCTGCGCCGTCTGTGCCAGCACCTGGTGCCGCGATTCCAGGTTGCCAGATGGGGTAGTTTGTTACCACCGGAACTGGCGTGCGGTTTGCCGAAGCAGGCGGCAGCTGAAGAGGGACAGCGGACAAGTCACAATTCAGATGACGATGTACGGAAGGCACGTACTGTTCAACTTCCCACCCTACGAAAATCCCAAACAGGGACTGTAGTATTTACAAATAAATAAGAAAATATACAGTAGAGCCCAAGCACTATATATAATTCACAGCAGTAAAGCAACATGAAAGTAGTGTGTAAAACCTCCTCATAATGCATATTGATATGTGCACTTCACAGTGCCAGTATCTAAGCACAATCCAAAGAAATGGGATGCACAAGGAACTTGGTGTCAGCCTACACAGAAGGCAACTAAATTAGTACCATAAGGCTAGCTTTACTTTTGAGAAATATGCAACCATGCAGATAGGCATGTTCTAGTACTTTTAATGCATTAGTTTGCACTATGGCATCAAAACAGGCGGCACATGATCATACAGTTGAGTTTCCTGCAGAAACGTCTAAAATTGATTGTAGATCCACTTATCACAATTTATAAAAGCATTCAGCAATGCCCACAAAATGACAACGCGGTCTTCATATATTGATGCACATATTTGCTCACAGATATCTGCAAACTAACGTAAATTTCTGGAATTATGCTTGGGAACTTGTCGGCGTTATCACATGACTACAATGTACCAATACTTCTATTATGCATAATTAGTACATCTATGTTTACAATATATCCATGCCAGCTAGTGTCATCTGCAACTTAAAGTTCTTCATATTTAATTCCTCACTTCATGGCTTATGCATATTTACCACATTGAAAATTAAGCCCAGCATTATGGCTTCAAGATGAACTTGAAATTAGGCAATAATGTGCCCAAAATTAAAGATTTCTTATAAATAGTGGCTGATGGCTTGGCACATTGGATCCTAGTACTTGATATGCCATGAGGTTGAATAAAATTTGACCACACACTTATAGAGACTGTAAAGCAGTCAGGACTTAAGTTCATAGTAAAAGAAAGCGGGAAAACAAAACCACAACACAGGTAGAAATGAAGGGCACAGGATGACGTAGTACTAGCAACTGAAGTTTAACACGTGCTTGGCTTTTTAGACATGTTTTTACTCTTTCTGCGACTGCGTGCTTCTTTAATTTTCTAGTTTTTCATACTGTGTGTGTATATCTTTCTGCGGTTTGCATTAAACTTCAGTTGCTAGTAGCGCATCATCCTGGGCCTTTCATTCTCATTTCTCTGTGCTGTGGGGATTTTCCGCCCTTTCATTAACTAGGAACACACATCAATTCGCGCAGCTGTCCATTTTAGGATAAAGTTAGCTGAATAAAGCCAGTTCCACGAAGTGTCATTTTGAACAATGCGAAATTTTCTAATGCACATGCTACTGTAATGGCTGCACGCAGTATCCTTGCATAACACTCTGCATCAATCCCAGTATTTGCCCAAATGCTGTAAGATGTAAGAAATGTTTGAGATAGTGTACAATAAGGCACAGTGGAGTGTTCCCACAATACACCGTCTTGTAGACAAGCAGTGGGCGAGCAACCCTTGCTGCTTTGCCAGAAACGTCTTCCTCAAAATGACACAAAAAGAAGTTCATTAAGCTTTTGTGTCCACAAAAAATGAATTTCTCGCAAAGGACTCACACTTCACTATACTTATTGCAGACCTTTTAACAAAACGTGAAACAAATGCAGAATTGTGAGGCTGCTAAGTAGTTTCTTGTCAACTTTTCAAGTACTCAGGGCGAAAAAATACACGAAGGTAAATAAATGCGAAACAACACCAGAAGCGTTACTCTTGTCCTGTGTACCACCATTTGGGTAGATTTCGATGTCAGTCAAGTTAGCATTATAATGTAAAGGGGTGTGAATGTAAGCGATGTTCACTTCGTATTTAAACACGTTGGACACAAGATTCTTGATCAACCACAGCTGCTCTGTTTAGGACTGAATATTGGGCAACTTTGGTATTGATTCATGGCGAAAATTAACAGCATACTCGTAGTGAGGACAAAAGAAGATCTGGACACAATGCCAGCGTTTTCTCCTTGTTAGAAATTGTGTCAACAATGAGAATACTGGGTACAGATAATAAACACTATGGCAACATAATTCAAACAAAATAACGAGAGGGAAGAAGCAAGGTGATTCAACAAGGTGGTTCAACAGATTCAACTGGCTTATATCAATGTGATTAAAATACTCTTGCATAACTAATACATATCCTAAAGGCAATAAATATGCATATGTAACCCTGGCAAGTTCCAGTGCTGATATGTGACTAATGAAGTGGCAATACCATAAAATGCATGTTCTTCACAACACACACTTTCACTTAGCGGATGTCTGTCACATCATATGGTCATAATTATGTTTCATCATATGGTCATAATTATGTGACGATTATGGCCCATGTTAACGCGCACAAATTTACATCGAGACGGAGGATCAAGACAAGCAAATCAAGCCTGAAAACAGCTAAACAGAAAACAAATTTGGCCTCAATGCACATTTCATTACATACCAGCGTGAAAATAGCGGCTTTTTCTTTTTTTGCTTTCGTGTATACTCCTTGAAAGCACTCTGCTTCATTTATGCTTTATCGCAAGGAAGGAAGGAAATTATGCTGTACAAACATCCTTTTGGAAGGCGCACTCGCGCATCGAAGCATGTGCTATATATTCACAGGAGTTTCTAAACACGCATTACACATCATCGCTATGTGAGCTTAATGACTGTTCTTTCTTTCTTTTTCGATTTTTCATTGCACTTTTCACTCGACCCAATGTACAGGAGGATACCTACAGCTGCCCGAGCGACGATAAGGACGCGCGAACAGAGGAAACAAGAGTATTACTTACCATAGTGTTCTCGATGGTACCGCGAACGCAGTGTGCCCATCATCTGCTTGGTAATACACACAGCGGCAGGCTCGCTTGAGTCGCCGGGACATTATTGTCACACCATATCGCACCCGCAGTAAGACCCGCAGTAAGGCATATTGCACTGTCGTCAAACCACGCACTTCACGTCCAGTGGCACAGCGCAGGCACAAAACGCGCACACACGGCCGACACAGCTGGGCAGTTCAGAAGCGGCGTTCACAAGGCCAAGCTAATCCCATGACGGCTTTGCTTGGGCATCCCGCACGCTGCTGGGGCCAGCCTAAAACGACTCTCTTCTTGCGTTTCTTTCTTTTTTGCTTCTTTTCCCCTTCGCGCGTGCGCACGTCACGACGCTTTTTCAAACCTCGCTTGTATTCCGACGCGTCTGATTGTCTGATTTCCTCGCCCTCGCCCACGGCAGGCGGGCAGCAGCCGTCCGAAGGTCGAAGGGCATTTTATCTCGTTTTTTCCCGTTCACAGGGAGCTCCTCCTGGCGGCCGAAGTCAGCAGACGTGCTTCACTTGGGCTCCACCAGCAAAGACCATTTTACCCGGACGAAATCATCGCAGCACCACTAGGTTGAAGCGAACGAAGAGATACCAACGAGCGGCATCCGTGGATATAATTCTCGAGACTGTGGGTGCTATTTTCAGGCATTTATCAGCCTTTGAAGTGTTGAAGCGGAGGAGGCTGAGTTAAGTCTATCGCTATGAATCCCACCGTAGGGAATACACAGGTGTGCTAAGCCTAGGCGAGGTTAGGCTTGGCAAAGGAAATATGGAACAAGTAGGTCTTTCGGCTGGACTAAGTGGATGTCAAGTCAGTTCGCCCACCACGAGTGACACCTCTGAAATGGATTCGCAAGGATATGCAGAAAATACAGGCCGCGGGACTACCGATCGACCATGGACGTATGATGAGCAGAACTCAAACTGCGAGCTTGCCTTGAGCAAGGGAAATCGGAAGAAGCTGAAACGAGGAAACGCAAACACAGCGACTGGGACTGCAGACGTTTCTGGAGAACAGCGAAACGAGGATCAACACGATGTCACTTCCAACGTAGGAAGGAATGCACTAGAAAGCAAAGAGGAAACGAAGCGGCCCTTCCGTCGAAAATTGCCTCCGCTTCCGAAGAACGACATCAAAGTAATGATCAGGCCAAAGCAAGGACTGATCGTGCGGGATTTCACCAACCATCATGTGGCGCGAGCCCTCGCCGCCGCGTGTGGAAACAACGAAGTATGCAGGGACGAAGACCTTCTTATAAGGCTTCGAAACGGCTCGAACATCATCATTGCTAGCACGCCCAAGGAGGAAGCTGCTAATCTCTTACGAAGAATCACTAAGCTGACCCTTGACAGCAAGTCGTACGCGGTGAACGCGTACGTGGCGACCCCGGACGGGGTGGTTCGCGGAGTCGTCCACGGCATCGACGCGGGCACACCACCTGATGAGCTCATGGCGCATCTTCGAGTCCGCACGCAAGGGGTCAAGATTTTACAAGCCAGAATGCTTGGAAAATCCAAGACCGCGGTGATCACTTTCGACGGGAAGGTGGTACCGAGGTTGGTGAATTACTACGGAGGTGACGAACCCTGTCACCTCTACCGCCCCACAAGTCAGGTCTGCTACATTTGCCTCAAACTGGGGCACCGTTCGGACGTTTGCCCGACACCAGAACTGAGTGTGTGCCGAGAGTGCGGACTGTGCAACCCTGAAACGGGACATAGTTGTGTGCCCAAGTGCGTGCTGTGTAGTGAAGCGCATCTCGGCGGTGCTCGCGAGTGCAAAGACCGCCTGAAAAGGGCAACACGCCCGCCCAGTCACAACCAAGAAAAAGACCGACGGGAGGAATACTCGGCGTAGCCGCAAAGACAGCAGTGATGCGAAAAACAAGAGACGATAGTTCAGCTCTGGGGGGACACCTCCGCGAGCAGGTCCAGGTCACGTTCGACGTCGACAACGAGGCAGCAGCAGGACGAAAGGAACCCAAACCAGGGGAAGAAAAAGAACAAGAAAACCACAAAGGTAGGCTGGGCAGAAATAGTTGCCGATTCCAATGCTCCGGCGAACACACACACACAACACAAGTCATAAACAAATGTAACGAATGCGCAAGCATCAGGCGGGAACTCGAAGTTACGCGCGCCAAATGCAACGAGCTCACCCGCAAGGTAGATAATTTAATGAAAGCTATCAAAGACAGGGACATCAACGTCGGTGGCCAGGGCGGAATGCGCGCCGCAGCAGGGAAGGAGAACTCTGGAAAGGACATGCACGTGCCACAGGCGACAGCCCCGAGGGTCGACCAGACCGCTTTCATGAAAAACACGCGAACGCAACTGCCGTTGGAACAACAGCTACAGCAACTGCAGAGTAGATACAGCTGCAACAAGAACAAACGCAGTCGCAGCTGACGCAGCAGATTCAGCAATTTCAAAGTCAACTTTCCGAGGTGAAGAGTGCGCTCAGGAAGAAACTTCACACCGACAAAATCAAGAAAAAGGCATATAATAGGCTTTCGTTCCCGTCCGGAAGCGACAGCGAGTCTAATCATGCATAATGGCCAGAATCGCTAAGGGAAACACAGAAAGACTAGAAATTTGGCAATGGAACTGCCGCGGTTTCCGTCAGACGCAAAGCACCCTTAGGCAGTACATGCAGACGACCCTTGTCAGGCCCGATATAATAGCGCTGCAAGAAACTGCTTGCTCTCACAGTCTAACAGGGTACGACGCATACTTGAGCCAGACAGAGGGAAAAGCGACGACCCTGGTATCCAAAGCAATAACGGCAATCCAACACCCGGCATTAGACACTGACATCGAGCACGCGTTAACCGAGATCATACAGCACAAGAGAGGTAAGGGGAGCGTGTTCATTCTGAACGTGTACAGCCCACCTAGGCAAAGGAACCCTGATTTCGAGCCACTAATCAAAGCAGAGAGCAAGACAGCCAAGAACAACGGCTTGGTGATAGTAGGAGACTTCAATGCGCAACACAAGAGTTGGGGATATGTAAAAGAAACAAGCAAAGGGAAGAATCTGGCTCAAGTGTCAGCACATGCAGGCCTCGAATCAGTCACGGACATCACGAAGCCGACTAGAATGGGGAACAGTGTCAGCAGAGATACGTGTCCAGACCTCACATTTGTAAAAAGCACCCATGACGTATATTGGGAAAACACTGAAGAGAACCTCGGCAGCCACCACTTTATCCTTTGGATGTCAGTCGCCACCGCGAAAGTGCGAAGAAAACTCGGACAGGTGAAAATAAAAAAGTGGAATGCCTTTAGACAAGACTGCGAAGAAGAACCGATTCAAACGATCGCGGAATGGAGCAAAGGGATCCGCGAGGCGTACGAAAGGGCAACAAAGGCAGTGGAAAGGACGGACACCACCCCTGAAATCGATAATTACCTTCTACGCCTGTGGGAAGCTCGTAGAAGCATGACCAAGAGATGGAAGAGACAGAAAGGTAACAGAAAATTGAAGCGAAAAATCGCTGCGTTAACGGTCGAAACAGAGCAATACGCGCAAGAGCTCTCGAAGCAAAACTGGAACGAATTCTGTGACTCGCTCAAGGGCACGCTAGGGACTGCCAAAACTTGGGCGCTGCAGAGAAACATGACCGATCCAACCAAGTCCAAAACAGAAAACAACAAGACGCTACACAGAATCGCCCACAACTTCCAAGGTAATGATGCGGAGCTACTAGGCAAGATCAGGGAACGAAACAATGGGACTGTGAACGTCGCTGCCTGCACGGACCCCTATCGAGGTGCCGAAAACGATAAATTCGACCGCCCCATTACGCAAGAAGAGGTGTACGCGGCAGTCAGAATGGCTGTCAAGAACACAGCATCCGGAGCAGACAGGATCGGCAATGCAATATTAAGAAACCTGGGGCCGGAAGATATCAAATCTATCACGGAATTCCTGAGCAAGCATTGAGAAGCGGAGACCGTTCCAATGGAGTGGCGACACGCGCAGATCATCACCATCGCAGAGCCAGGCAAAAAGCCGAGCTTAGAAAACCTACGACCTATCTCACTGACTTCGTGCTTAGGGAAACTATATGAACGAATAATTACGATCAGGCTGCAAAATTAGCTGGAAGATAACGACCTCATGCCTTATACGATGTTTGGGTTCCGTCCCAAGCTATCAACGCAAGATGTCTTACTTCTCATCAAAGAAGTTCTCAGCAACGTTCCTAAGTATGGAGAACATGTATTACTGGCTCTTGACCTCAAATGTGCCTTTGACAACCTTAGCCATATCGCCATACTATCGGCCATAACCAAGTTGAATTGCGGGAAAAAATTCACGGCTACGTCAAGGCCTTCCTGACTGATAGGACTGCGACCATAGGGATGGGCGACCTGCGGTCAGACACGTTCAGGCTACCCAACAAGGGCACGCCGCAAGGGTCCGTGATTTCACCTCTTCTCTTCAACATTACAATGGTTGAGCTGGCGGAGAAACTGAACGCTATAGAAGGCATCTGGCATGCAATGTACGCCGATGACATCACGATATGGACGACGGAGGGCTAGCTCGGACTCAGAGAAGAGAGACTCCAGGTGGCTGCCAATTGTGTGGAAGAGTACGCAAAAGCAAGAGGACTGTCATGTTCACCTGAACAGTCGGAAATACTTAGGGTGCGCAGACCCAGACAGGGCGACAAAGTCGACCTAACAGTCACACTAGCCGGGGTCCGCATACCGGAAGTACAGACATTAAGGCTTCTGGGAATGTGGACTCAATCTAACCAGAGGACGGACCACACAATCAGACTGCTGTCTGGGTCGGCGGCCCAGATAACAAGAATGGTTACGCGCATAACCAACAGAAGAAACGGCCTCAAGGAAGATGACACCCTCAAGCTTGTAAGAACACTTGTGGTGAGTAGAACCACCTACAGCCTCCCCTACCAGCATTTAAACCAAGGAGAAAGGGAGGAAGTGGAGGCGATCCTCAGGAAGGCTTATAAGACAGCCTTAGGTCTGCCAAGAAGCACGGCAACCACAAAAGTAATACACCTCGGCATAACAAATACCAATGACGAACAGAGGGAGGCGCAGCTTGCCTCTCAGAAGACAAGACTACAGCGCACTACGACAGGACAAGCCCTCCTCCGCAGATTACGCTACCAAGATAGCATACGAGAGTTGGACCGCACGGTAGACATACCGGACGAGATCAGATCTACATTCAAGGTCGCTCCCATTCCTAAACGCATTCACCCTACTGATCACCAGGGCAGGCGCAGAGCCAGGGCGCAGAGCATTACCGACCTATCAGACCAGAAAAAACGCCGTCTATGTTGACGCTGCTACATACCAGAACGGGAAAGACGCTGTGGTGACGATGATCGACGCTCAATAAAAAGAGAAGGTCAGCGCATCGCTGAAGAATTGCACCGTGTCAGATGCCGATGAGGCCGCCGTTGCTCTAGCGGTCGCCAAAGGCAACAGGTCAGGGCAGTCGCAAATAATAATGACGGACTCTCAGGACGCCTGCCGGGGATATACCATTGGTAGGGTAGGCCGGAAAGCCGCCGGTATCTTAAACACCGGCGGAGCGAGCAACGAAAAACACCAAATAATTGGGCCCCAGGGCATGAGGGTATTGCCGGGAATGGTCAGGCCGATCTCGTATCTCGAGGATACGCTAGCCGAGAGAGACCAGTGGCCGGGAGCATCGAGGCGGTGGCCTGCGCTTACAGGGACATTCTGGAGCTTGCAAGGGTTGACGCTTGGGCAAGTTGGTGTGGATTCATTTCTGGAGCATTTAAGAGAAACAAGAAGGTGATATCCCCCGCCCCACAAGAAACTGGACAAGGAGCAGTCGGTATCCTGGCGGCAGCTGCAAGCAAATTCGTACCCTTAAGAGTATACGTTGTTGGGCTAGTTAGTTCATAATCTTCAAAATTGGCTAGCGCGAAAATCGACAAGGACTAAGAAGGAACACTGAAGTAAAGGACAGGCGCTACTCGCAACTAAGCTTTATTCACAAACGTCTTCCTACATATATACACAGCCGAGTGGCGTGCGCAGGCGCAATGCACATGACAGTCGACAATGCTAATGAGGATCGGGATAACAAAACATATTCGCACTATAACCAAGTGTCTAAGAACAGTCTTTCCTTACTGCGCAGAACAACAGAAGTGTCACTGATACATTCACGGTCTTTTTTTTTAATGTGATAAGCCTTCATTAGTTCTCTCGCCAGCGCATTCCCACTTCTGCCCAGAATTCGAATGCTAGACAGCACTGGCTCACAGGCACAGGTCCTACAATGCATAGGCAGATGAAAAGTCAAATTATTCTTAACAGAGCGCTCGTGTTGCCGTGCTCGATCGTTGACGCAACGACTAGTTTGTCCGATATAAACCTTGCCACAAGTGAGTGGGATTTCGTACACGACGCCTACGGCGCATGTGACGTAGGGCCGGACGTGCTTTTTTCCGCACGTCGGTTTTTTAAGTGGTCCCGAAATGCGAGGGCATAGCCCAGCCAGTTTATGCGGCGCTGGAAAAACTATAGGTACATTGTACCTATTTGCCACATTTTTTAAATTGTGTGCCACTTTGTGCACGTGCGGCACCACTTCCGGCCTTTTTTCTGCACGAGCAGAGCCAGGCCTCTTCTTCCCCTTCAGTTTCTGAAGGAGGGTTTCGGACACAGCAGTCAAGTTCGAGCAGGGGAACCCAGCCGCCTGTAGGCGCTCAATCTGGCTATTAAAACTATCCTGAGCCAAGTGAACGCAGGACTTTGCCAGCACCAATTCAAGGCATTGTGAGGCAATAGCTCGTTTTACAACCTTACTATGAGCAGAATCAAAGGGTAAAAGCTGTTTTTGGGCTCGCGGAGAGTACTTCCAGCAAATATGCTGCCCCCTTAAAAGCATATTAAGATCTAAAAATTGCAAGGTGTCATTGTTAGGAAGTTCATGGGTGAAGGTTAAACCCTTTTCATGTCGTCTAAACAGGTTTAAAATATCATCAACAGCACTAGTATTCGTCTGGAAGGGATTAGTGCTTAAAATCACGAGAAAGTCGTCTACATATCTAAAAATTCGTAGAACTTTCTCGCTGTCCAATAGGCTATTCAAGACGCGGTCAATAGCAGCTAAAAATATCGCAGAACACTGGGGCAACACATGAACCAATACAAATTCCCTTTCGCTGGATCAACGTCTCGCTGTCAGAAGCAACATAAGTTGAGGATAGGTAGTACTCTAGTAAGGTCATAAAATTATCGACCGAGATACCGGTAGAATTCTGGAAAGCGACATCTCCGTTCTTTTCTATACAACAGCGTACGGCAGGTAACAGGGCATCGTGGGAAACGGTGTAGAACAAGTCCTCTACATCTATCGAAAAGGCAGATTTGCAGGAATCAAGAGATGCGAGAAACGTTGTACTTCTTTAGAATTTTTAAAATAATTTTTTTTAAATAAAAAAATTGTAATGAAGTACAACGTTTCTGGCATCTCTTGATTCCTGCAAATCTGCCTTTTCGATAGATGTAGAGGACTTGTTCTACACCGTTTCCCACGATGCCCTGTTACCTGCCGTACGCTGTTGTATAGAAAAGAACGGAGATGTCGCTTTCCATAATTCTACCGGTATCTCGGTCGATAATTTTATGACCTTACTAGAGTACTACCTATCCTCAACTTATGTTGCTTCTGACAGCGAGACGTTCATCAAGCGAAAGGGAATTTGTATTGGTTCATGTGTTGCCCCAGTGCTCTCAGAGCAATATTAACGCGGTAGCGTTAGAGAGCTCGTGTCGCAGAAATTCCGCTGTCGGCGTCGGCAAAATCTTCGGTCCCAATGAGGATCGAACCCAGGCCGTTCGCGTGGCAAGCAGGTGTCTTACCACAAAGCCACGATGTTGCTTGCAGCTGCTTCGGACAAAAACACTACATAAATGCCATGTAGTAGAAGGAGTCTCCTTAACGCATTTCGTTCGGCAGGCGTCACGACGAAAACGAGCCCATACGGTAGGCGCATTCGCGAGGCCATCAAACTACGTCGAAAAACGCCGGGATAGACGTCAGACTCTGGAGTTTCCAAGATGTGTGGCGCCACCTATCGGAGAAGTATTGAGTAGTGCATAGACCGACTCTCTCGCATAGTTTGCTATGGGACCAGGTGCAACTAGCGAGTGCGAAACAACGATTGAGCTTAATGTCGCGTGTGTTTGCGCATTTAGCACTCAGAACGAGAGCTGTGAATTGCTCTCCGCTAGTCGGACGCGCCACCGAACCGTCGTGAAGTGCTTGCTGGATAATTCGCCTGAACGACGGCGAAAACAGCAGCAGACGAGAGCCCTCCGCACGCTACGAAGAAACTCCGCAAAAGACGCACTGTTGCGTTGTGAATTGCCACGGACGTAAAAGACTGAAAATGAATCCCGCGTAAGGATGATATCAACAAGCTCATAATCAACACTGGTACCCGGTGTGCACTTCTTCAACGCGTCGTCAATTAAGGAGAGAAACGGCACGGTGTGCGCTTTCTAGTAATGGGTAGCCGACGCACGTTCTCATGCATACATAACACACACTGCGCTTCAGCAACACGGGGGGTAGAGGTTCGCAGCCTGAGCCGCAAACTCGTGCATCCCGCTGGCCTCTGTCTCGCAGGCGCTGCTCTCGCTCCACCAAGGCACGACATTCGCCCGTCGAAATCGCGTCCTTTCTGCAACGCGTATTGCAGCAGTTTTGTTAGTAGGTGCTCTCGCAATTGAAGCAGTCGGCGGCGGAGAAATCCCGTTGGTGCACGTGGAAGATGCACTACTACGATGAGCCGACGCACGCTAACACGAAGCCAAAGGCAAAGAACGTAACTGCGTCAAGGGTGCCTCGGCGACGCCAGCGCGGCCACTCTACCTCTCTGGTATCGAGACGCTTTACAACGTTCAGTTTTACCGATTTCCATAGTTGTCGTACGAAGAAGAAAGGCGAGAGCGCTGGATACGGGCCGTTTGCGAGCGTATTCGGTAAGCGAAGTACCCGCGTTCTCCACAGCCGGTGGCATGAATGTGTGGCTCTGCTGTTGTTTTGCGTAGCCCTGATGCAAAACCGTGGTAACCTTGACTATGAAGCTCAGCAGAGGCTCTGACCGCGGTGCTTGTCGTGTTACACGAAGTGAGCAGCTAGAGGCAGATTGGAGACGCGTGATACGCACACCGCGACGAGTTGGTCGTCACAACACAGCATCGCAGACGTATGTACATTTTGAAGGCTCAGAGTTCTGGTTCTAACTAGCTAACACCACGTGCGTCATACAAGTAAATCGCAGAATGTTGGTCGTGACCCCCTTCAGGTTTGTTTCGCCCGTGTCCTCCGCGGTTGCCGTAGCTATCTCGGAGGCCACGGTTTTGCCTTTGGTTGTACCCCGCGAAAGTGGACACGCACGTATCCCCATTTGCAGTACATACAAACGGAAGACGACCATCAAGAGACCATTTGAGGATGCGTAATAAAACACTCCAATGCACAGGAAGCGAGAGATGAATTAAGGGAGAATGCAACTGAAAAGGCGAAAATCGCCGGGGCCATTCGCCCCTGATGAACCGAGTTTTGTACCGCTGATCGTAAGATGCATAGCTAAGTAAATTGATCGTGTATGTAGGTACTTTATCGCTGCGGCATACGTATATACCCGATTTTAACGCATTTAGGCTCTAGAGAACGGATGTCGGAGGGCTTGCCTCGAACTCGGTGTCGTGTGATGCTCGCTTGTACTTGCGAGTTGCAGCGCGCGGGAATAACTAAAACTTATTTTGTTGTACTCGCAGTTCGCTTTGATCAGCTTCCTTTGTTTCTGAAGCGTGGATTGGCGGAAGAAGCTTTCCAGGTCCTTGATTTTCAGGAAACCGCGCCTCGACACCAACGAAAGAGGAGGGTTATATTGCGGCCTATGCACATTCGCTTGCGGGCGGCTCTCTTTGCACTACCCAGTTAGGGCCAGGGCTACGATGAGGGCGCTGGTGGCGGTGTTTTTCGCAGCGCCGCCTGGGCAGAGTCTGACGTCTATAGTGCAGCCATCGCCGCTAAATACACACACGAACTTTCAAACAGCTCTAGAAATGGACAACTATGTCCATCTAGAGGAAAACATATCAAGCCAACGCAGCAAACGTTAGATAATGTGCTGCCATCTGTGAGGCATTGTGAGAAATATGTCTCGACTTTTTATGGCATCCGAGAGGGCCGGCGCGCGGCGTATATCTTGGAGGCCATGCGACTCTTGCTTTAGATCGAAAGCCTGTAAAATTCGCGCGCGTGCGTCCGTGTGTGAGTGTAACAATACACATTAATAAGTATGCACTTAGTGGTTGAAGTGCGCACTAGGGGCCGGATTTCGCTCTCGCGTTCAACTCTTAAAGGCGAAGCTTAAGGGTCCCCCAATTTTTTTTTAGCTGCTATTGACCGCGTCTTGAATAACCTATTGGACAGCGAGAAAGTTCTACGAATTTTTAGATATGTAGACGACTTTCTCGTGATTTTAAGCACTAATCCCTTCTAGACGAATACTAGTGCTGTTGATGATATTTTAAACCTGTTTAGACGAAATGGAAAGGGTTTAACCTTCACCCATGAACTTCCTAACAATGACACCTTGCAATTTTTAGATCTCAATATGCTTTTAGGGGGAGCATATTTGCTGGAAGTACTGTCCGCGAGCCCAAAAACAGCTTTTACCCTTTGATTCTGCTCATAGTAAGGTTGTAAAACGAGCTATTGCCTCACAATGCCTTGAATCGGTGCTGGCAAAGTCCTGCGTTCACTTGGCTCAGGATAGTTTTAATAGCCAGATTGAGCGCCTACAGGCGGCTGGGTTGGGAGGCTGCGCTGTCCAGCCGGGAAGCGGACGACCAGATCTGGCTGGTTGAACGCGCCAGACGGGCAGCAAAGGCCGCGGTAGTCCTGGACTGAGGACCCATCGACAGGCGCTCTGCGGAACAGCGCTCTGAAGAACAGCTCCAGAGCCAAATAAAGTTTATTCTCTCCCTCCCGTTCACAGCGGCCGCTTAAAAAGAATAGCGCTTTTTTTTTTTTGCTTTTGCGTCGCGTTTTCTCCGCACGGGATTTCATTCCGTGCGATGAGGCAGGCCGCCTTGGCCAGTTCGTTATCTAAACGCGTATATTGAGTGTACATGCCGTGCCAATCAGCTGCATCGAGGGCTTGCTGGCTTTTCCTTTCAGTTTAATTTTGATTTGCTGGAAAAACGACATAAGCGAAGTCACGAAGCGAGGTAACGACAGTACCAATGCGAAGTTTCAATATCAATGCGACATAAGCGAAGTAACGGCAGTATCAATGCAAATAGATGGTGTCAGCGCTTACAACCCAGACGCGATAGACCGCACCGCGCCGCGAGAAGCAGCCGGCCGGAACTATTAAAGAGCCCCTGACAGCCGATTTCTTGTTTGTGACATTTATGTCGTAATAAGTAGGTCTGTGTCTTGTAATCACGGAATGACACCGTAAATCCTCCAACGTGATGTCTAAATAAACCTAGCAGCGTTCATTGTGGTCATTTTTAGTGTAGGTTCAAAACGCGCGCCGAAAGAGGATAAGAAACTAGCGCCGCGCCGTGGCGGTCGCGCCTCGGGGCACGCGTGATGACGTGCGCTCAGTATTGGGTGACGTCAGCCACGCGCTTGTTGAACTGCCATTTGGAGAACACACACACGGAGAGCTCACGCTGCCTGCCGACACGTACCGAAGAAGGAGAAGGTGGGAAAGCAGACATGCTTCGCAATATACCACAGTGCATGCACCGCACATATTTCTGTCTGTGACGTCGACAACACTTGTTTTACCTCTGCAACGTCACAAGGGGCCTACGTCTACGTCATACTAGTGGTTATGTTGATAGGAGTTCAAAATTCAGATGAGCACACAGGCTTACTTTAAAACCAAATTAAAATATCTTAAAGGCAACGCTCGTCACTCATAATCGGTCAGAAGTGCCCCCGCATGCAGGACTATCAAACAACACAAGCATCTCGAGTTTCCAAATTCGGTGTCAGGGGTCCTTTAATTTCCAGCAGCAGCCGTCAACACCGCCAAGTTACGCGGAAAGGAATCCACACAACATTGAAGCGAGGTGACGTAAGGCACTGGACGGAGCACCTCAAACGGCGATCCCTCTCTCCTCCGGAATGAAGCGAGTTGAGAGGGAGTTGAGAGGGTAAATATTGCGATCATTATATCTCCGGTCCTTCTTTAGCTTTTCGAAAAATTCTTTCGGCTATATATTTCTGGGAAGGGTCCGTATAATTCCAGGGTGTTTTTCACGCCAGGCCCGAGGAGTGGTGTTTTGATTCTTTAGCCCCTAACGCTCTTTCTTTCGTACGCGAGGGCTTACCCATCTCGTCGTAACACATGAGTTGCCGACTGACGGTATTATTCACTTTCTGGACATCAGGCTTTCATTCCATGACGATAGAGCACTGCACGGGCTCGGGCCTACCCGAAAACCCGGGCCTGGCCCGGCCCGTGGGCCGGTATAAATTTCAATAGGCTATAGAGTGAAATAAAAACAAAGTGAAGTGAGCGTTTCGTTCTCTGCCAAGCCAATCTAGAACACGTGCTCTGGCGACGCTCCGTGTTACGCGGCGGCGAAGTCACCACGCTGTCCAAGTGGAAGGCTGCTATTACCAGCTCCGCGCTAGAAGAACCAGCGGGCCCGCGACGTAACAGAGAGACTTGGTCTTTTTGTTCCGATGTCAGAGCGGCCCGCAACATGCTAGAGCGCGTTCCGATGGACCATAATAAAGTTTATCCATCCATCAATCCATCTTTTGTAGTTATTGCGTTCTCTATTGAAACTGAACTCGTGCTGAAAATCTCTTTCCTTGCTACAATGTCCGCTACAAAACTCCCTTCATGATCGCCAGTGTATTTGCATAAAAAATCGGTACAGTATACCAGTACCGAACAAACATTCATTGTATCCGGTATGTCCGCTCAACTGTTTGCACCGTGAGCCTCTTTTTTTATTTTTTTTGTTTATAATTACTGCGATCTTACAGTTGAAAGATCATGGCAGGGATTTTACCAGAAGTTACCGTATGTTAAAGTAGAATTGTTAGCGAAACATGCACCAATAAAGCGTAGATATTTGCCACTTAAAACACCTTGCTGTTGATTCCACGTTCGGCCAACACCCCCTAGATTACTGGGTCGGGCCTCAGTCGGGCCTGATCTGTGCTCGGGCCGGGCCGGGCCGGGCCGGTCCGGGTAGGCGAAACTTTTTCTCGGGTTCGGACCGAGCCCGGTTCTAATTTTGAGTCACCGGGCCGGGTTGGCGCGCGTAAATTTGAACGAGTTCCGGGCCCGGGCCGCGGCCGGGCCCGGGCCGAGAATTACGGCCCGTGCAGACCTCTATTGACGAATACATTCACTGGAAGTACGATCCTCGCGCCAACAAGCCACTGCTTCCGTATAATTCGGCACACTCCAAGTTGGTGAAGAGGGGAATAGCTAAAACCTGTTTGCTCAGCGCCCTACGCAAGTCATGTCCTGAGCGCATGAGAGAAAGTTTCAATGAACAAATTGGCCGCCTTCGGTCCGCGGGTTACCCTACGCACGTGCTTGTCAGCGTTTCTGAGGCTATCCTCAAGTGTAACTCGTCAAAAAAGACTCCTGCCAGAGAGGGTCTAGCTGACACGAGGAAAGTCGCGGTCATTCCATATGTCCACGCGTTATCACAAAGACTAAAAAAAGATAAGACAACGTGCGAACGTAAAAGTAGTGTTTTCGGCTGCCACAAAATTGCAGTGTTTGTGCAGACTAACCAGACCTGCCTCATTGGAGAAGCAGGGGTGCAAAAAGAAGCATAAAAATAGGTTTGTCGAATGTGCTGATGCAGTAGTGTACAAGAACTATGTGGGTCAAAGTGGACGGTGCGTCAAAGAGCGTTTGAAGGAGCGCCACTACAACGTGAAGGAAAAAAGGGGTGGGTTCCTCGATGCCCACTGCAGGCACTGCAGTAATTGAGGTGCAAGTAACAATTTTCATACCACGTGCATGCCCATTTTTCAGGAATGTTCAATTGTCAATATCAGCCGAGAGCAGCTAATGCGCGAAATTATCGAGGCTGAGTTGACTGATAGGCTGGAACATAAATGAATGTTGAAACCGTCCATTGCCCTCTCCTAAAAGGAGTTAGCCTATCTACATAAAGATAGTTGAATTTGCAAAGTGCGTGTAATGATGGTGGTAGAAGAGCGATGTTGCCTATATATGTGGTTCCCTGTTTTCGAAATAAACATTGTTGCAAGTTAGCGCCTGTGTGTGTCACGTCTTCCTTTGTCCGTGTTTTTTCGTGCGCTATAACATTTCTCAAACTACGTGGAAATGTGAATTAAGGCCCCCCAATATTAACTCGCCTCAGATTCCGGCGCAAAAATTCAGGACGGAGCAGTAGGAGACCCTGCTCGCCAGCGAGGAAAATGAGGCCCAAGTGGCTCTCCTCGACCAGGCGCGGCGGGCTGCTGAGGCCAGTGGAGCCCTGGACTAGGGGCCCACATCACCTGCTTCTCAAACACCTCTTTTTTTTAATAAACGTTTTTCAATTGAATTCTCTAATCCCTTAGTTTTGTTGGCACCAGATCTTAGCAAACAGTTCGTGCTATGAGATGCGGCAGACAGGTGTTTGGGAGCTGTGCCATTACAAGAGGTGGATGGCGTATTACAGCGACTTTGTCTGGGCAAGCTGGTGTGAAATTTGCAAAATAGACGAGCACGAAGGACGGGACGAAAGACACAATAACCACAAGACGAGTGCTGACTACCAACTGAGATTTATGTGGTGAAAGTGCGTTTTTTATAATGTCACATGTCACCACCGTCAAGAGGCCACACGCACGAAACCTGTAATAGCACCAGTCATGAACGCTATCTCATAACAAAACCTGAATCGACGCACTGTTACAACCGCAACAGCACACACATATTATACAGACGCGTATGGCAATTGTCGAAACACACCTAAAGACACATTGTCACAGTTTAACATGTAAGTGCACACATCTCGTTAAAACACTCCATTGGGCATGCTCCTCCTAATCAGCACAGAAAACAAGAATTACGGCGACTAAAACGTGGTAGCTGGAAAAGATGAAGAACCGCCTGCCACGACCAGCTATCTTCACTGGCGCAGATAGCACCGACGTGGAGGACTGGCTCGCAATTTACGAGCGCGTCAGCATACCCAACAATTGGGACGAAGAAGGCAAGTTGAGCAACTTGGTATTTTACCTCGCGGGAGTAGCAAGCTTGTGGTACAACAACCACGCGTCCGATTTTGCGACTTGGTCCGATTTCAAGACCGCCGTCATCGGCGTTTTTGGCCGCCCAGCAGTTCGTAAGCTGCAAGCAGAACAGCGCTTACGTGAACGCGCTCAGCAGGCCGGTGAATTTTTCACCAGTTATATTGAAGACGTCCTCGACTTGTGTAAGAAAGCCAACGGAACCATGTCTGAGTCTGAGAAGATCCGGAACGTAAGGAAAGGCATTGATGACGATGCCTTCACCATGCTGCTCGCAAAAACCCTGGCACAGTGGCCGAGGTCATAACGCTGTGCCAGAGCTACGAGGAGCTCCGCCGGCAGCGTTCCATGACCCGTCGCTCCCCATCACTCGACGAAGAGCTTGCTGGCTTGGCGGCAATATCTGACCAGGCCGCGTTGCTGGCAGAAGTCAAGTCATTCGTCCGCGAGGAAACTGCACGCCAGTTCTCTCTCCTGGCCTTTGCCCACCCGCCGCACGTTCAACAGTCGTCGACCACCCTTCTTCCTCCTCTCCGCCGAGCGATTGAGCAGGAAATTGCGGAGGTCATGTCTGAGTACCACCCGCAACATCCAGCTCCTGCGCCCCAGAGTTACGCTCAAGTTGTCGCCAGAACGCCCCAAGTAATTCCTGCGGCTTCCCCAATGAGTTACGCCGAAGCCGCCACTAGACCTCCGTTCTTTGAAGCGGGTGTACCGGCTACATATGCTGACGCCATCCCTCGGCCCCGACTGCAGCCCACCATGCAGTCATTTCAGCAGCCGCCCCGTCAATCGAGTCCTGCGACTTGGGCGGGACCTACACCGGTGAACCGATGGCGCACAACCGACAACCGGCCCATCTACTTTAGTTGCGGTTATGCCGGTCACATGGCACGTTATTGCCAACGCGTGCAGCCGGCTCGAGTCGCGTCACCTGTCACGAGCCAGTCAAGCCATGCATTCTAGGACCCACCTCCACCTATGACACCGATGTCACGCCCACCTCCAGCTACTTGCCGCTCTACGTCTCCACGACGTCGCTCACTGTCGCCCATGCGGCCATGCTCGGTCGCACGGGAGCAGGAAAACTAGTCTTCGCAGTCCACGAGGCAAGGGCTGCGACGCTATCGAACTTTGAAAACCCTCAGCGAAGTCCATCGAATGTAATCGACGTGTTTGTGGACAGTGTTCGCGCATCGGCCCTTTTCGATACTGGAGCCGCTGTATCCGTTATGGACGCAAAACTCTGCCACTTCATCATGGATGTCCCTCCGTACCGCGAGCTCCCAGCGTATTCATCCCACAAGAGTATGCACTGCTCGCGCCGTCATTCAGGACGTTCTATACGACGTCGAGTTCATCATAATTGCGGCATGCTCTCACGACGTCATCCTGGGATGGGATTTTCTCTCCCGCCACGACGTCGTAATTCATTGCGCACCAGCCCAAATCGAACTCTCACCGTTCTTACATTTGACGCTGGCAGACAGTCCATCGGCAGTGAGCAAGATCTTCGTCAAAGACGATACGAAAGTGCCTCAAAACTCGTCAACGGTTGTGTCGGTCTACTGCGCCGGTCTCTCCGACACCATTGCACTCTTTTCGCCATCTGACCGCGTGTGCACTAGGAAAGGGTTGCTGGTACCTTTCGCGACAGTGCGAGTCACTCAGGGCAGCACCGCTGTTTTTGTTGCCAACCCATTCCCGTACATTGTTACGTTGGTTCGAGGGGAATGTCTCGGCAAAGTGGAACCCGTTGAAGACGCACAAGTTCTGGAGCCACCCGATGACTCGCACTGAACCAGTTTCCGTGCCATCAGCGCTGTTTCCACGTCTGACTCGTCACCCGCTGATGTATTTGGTCCATCCATTGCTGACAACCTTACGTCGGTGCAGCGTTCCCAGCTTCTGTGCTTGTTGGATGAATTTCCTCATTCTTTTGATGTTGCAGCACACGTGACATTAGGGAAGTGCTTTTACCGTGAAAATCGAGAAAATGGTGGTTCAGGCATTACTCGAACTGTCTATATATATGTGTATATGTGTGTGTATATGTGTATATATATATATGCGTATATGTATATGCAATTTCTATGCATAGCATTGTTGTCATATATATAGTATTATGTATTCCGTCACATTTTGCATTGTACTTCGGAATTTGTGCAGTAAGAAACTGCTTACGTATATTAGTCTCTGTACATAGCATTACTGTACGTGCATCTTTTCCACTTGTACTGCGCCAAACATTTCATGGTCTATGTTCATTGCCTATATGTTCATGGTCTATATTCACCCATGTCCTCGTTGCTTGCCATGTATTAGGGAGGCTCGGGTTCTCCTCAAGTGACAAACGTCACTTTTCTCCCGAGCCTGCCCTCATCCTTGAGATGAAATAAAATTGAATGTCGGCCAAGCTTCCCTCGGCCGCACGTCAGCTGTTACGCATCGCATCGACACTGGCACCCAACCACCACTGCGGCAACGTCCATATCTCGTGTCTCCCGTGGAACGTCGGGTAATTAATGAGCAAGTGGACGATATGCTTGGACGCGATGTAATTGGGCCCTCCGACAGCACATGGGCGTCTCCTGTTGTTCTCGTTGCGAAGAAGGACGGTTTTGTGCGGTTCTGTGTGGACTACCGACGACTCAACAAGATCACCCGCAAGGATGTTTAGCCACTGCCGCGAATCGACGACGCGATTGACAGCCTCCAAGGAGCAGAATTCTTTTCATCTCCATTTGCGCTCGGGGTACAGGCAGATGACGCTCGACCGAAGACAGCCTTTGTCACGCCCGACGGCTTGTACGAGTTCAACGTCATGCCGTTTGGTTTTTGTATTGCGCCCGCGATCTTCGAGCGCATGATGGACACCGTTCTGCGCAGCTTGAAATGGCAAACGTGCCTCTGTTACCTGGACGACGTCGTCGTCTTCGCTCCGGACTTCTCCACGCATCTCCAACATCTGCGACATGTTTAGACACGTTTGAGCAACGGCGGCCTCCAACTGAATCTGAAGAAGTGCTGATTTGCGGGACGGCAGCTGACAATCCTCGGCTACGTCGTGTCCAAGGACGGAATCCTTTCCGATCCAGCCAAGCTTTGGGCCGTGGCCGAATTTCCCAAACCTACGTCCGTCAAAGAACTGCGTAGTTTCGTAGGATTGTGTTCATACTTTCGACGCTTCATACGAAACTTTGCCACCATCATATCGCCGCTGAGGAAACTGCTTGGAAGTAACGGACCCCTAAATTCGTGGTCATCGGATTGTGACGACGCCTTCGGAAAGCTCAGTCGTTTGTTGACGTCTCCTCCCACTACGGCCCTATGGCCCCAGCGGAGGTACACACGGTCGCCAGCGGTGTAGGCCTCGGCGCTGTCCTTCCGCAGCGCAAACCAGGGTTCCCCGAATATATCGTGGCATACGCAACCCGTACGGTTACTCGAGTCGAGGCCAATTACACCGTCACGGAAAAAGAGTGCCTGGCGATCATCTGGACCCTTACAAAGTTCCGACCTTATTTGTATGGTGGCCCATTTCATGTCGTCACCGACCATTCTGCAATATTCTGGCTGTCATCAGTGAAGGATCCCTGAGACCGTCTCGTCCGCTGGGCACTTCACCTGCAAGACTACGACATCGGCGTGCTGTACTGCAACGGACGCCAGCATGCTGACGCCGACGCCCTCTCGCGCTCGCCCTTGCTTGACGACAATGCCCCCTCCTCAGTATCATACATTGCTGTTTCCTCCATCGAGTTCACCCCATCGCTACCGAACAGCGCAAGGATAAATGAATCGCCTCGCTGATCGACCTGCTCACTGATCCGTCAGTAACGCCATGCACTTGCGCGTTGCATCGTCAAGCCCACCATTTTGCCATTCGTGACGACCTGCTGCACCGACGGAATAAGAACGCCAGCAGCCGCCAGTGGCTACTAGTGATACCCCGCAGTCTGCGTTGTGAAATATGCGAGTCCTTCCACTCTGATCCGCAATGCGCGCACTCTGGCGTATCCAAAGCTTACCACCGCATTCGACAACGATACTTCTGGCGAGGGATGTACCGCTACGTGCAGATGTTTGTTCGCTGGTGCCTCGATTGTCAACGCCGAAAACTTTCAACGCACGTGTCGCCAGCCGGTCTACAACTATTCATGATCATCATCATCAGCCTGTCTACGCCCACTGCAGGGCAAAGGCATCTCCCATGTTCCGCCAATCAACCCGGCCCTGTGCTTTCTGCTGCCACGTTATACCTACAAACTTCTGAATCTCATCTACCCACATAATTCTCTGTCTCCCCCTCACGCGTTTGCCATCTCTTGGAATCCAGTCAGTTACCCTGAATGACCACCGGTTATCCTGCCGACGTGCTACGTGCCCGGCCCATATCCATTTCTTCTTGATTTCAACTATGATATCCTTAACCCCCTTTTGTTCCCTGACCCACTCTGCTCTCTTCCTGTCTCTTAAGGACAACCATTACCGTGCCCTAACCGTCCGTTTGGGCGCCTGGACATCGATTTGTAGGGGCCACTTCTTCTGACGTCGTCTGGTAAGCGTTGGGCCACCGTCGCTGTTGACCATCTAACGCGATACGCCGCAACCGCCACCCTCCCAGCGGCTACAGCGCGCGACGTTGCCTCCTTGCTGCTACACCGATTCATGCTGTCACGGTCCACTGCAGGGGCTTCTCAGCGATCGAGGCCAGTGTCTTCTTGTCGGAAGTCGTCGAAGCCATTCTCAAAGAGTGCCATGCTCTTCACCGCAAAACTACTGCTTACCACCCGTAGACGAATGGCCTAACCGAACGCTTTAACCGCACGCTCGGCGACATGCTCTCCATGTACGTCGCCACCGATCACACGAATTGGGATGCCATTCTGCCCTTCATCACTTACGCCTATAACACCGCCCCTCAGAGCACTACTGGTTTTTCACCCTTCTTCTTACTGTATGGAAGGCACACCATCGACACGATACTTCCATACAAGCCGGATCCATCGGAGTGTGCGCTTATTTCTGACACAGCCAGGCTTGCTAAAGAGTGTCTCGAGCTTGCCAAGACCTTTAGGACGCATGAACGAGAGCGGCAGGAGAGCATTCGTGATGACACCACCACTTCTGCACCCACGTTCCTCCCTGGTGCGCTCGTATGGCTCTCGGTCCCTACCACTGCAAGTGGGCTCTCGTCAAAACTGCTGCCGAAATAGGAAGGCCCCTACCGTGTCGTCGAGTGCACATCCCCGGTCAACAACCTGATCGAACCATCTTAGGACATGCGCCGTCGAGGGCGCGACATTGTCAACGTGGAGCGCCTCAATGCCTACTATGCCCGCCCACAGTGACCAGCTGTTAGGTCGCCGGGCGGCTCCCTTTTCGTACCCGGGGTAATTGTAGCGAAGCCTTGGAACACAGTAATGGGTTGCTCTCTCCAGCGCCTTCTAGTGGGTCGTCCTCTTTGGCTTCTTATGAAAGGACGCCGCTCGTGCAGAGAGTTCGTGCCTTGCCGTGACTGTCGCCATTACGCATTGTCGTTCAGTGCCGTCTATTAAACACCTTAACAGTGCATACATCTCGTTAAAACACTGCATTGGACATGCTCGTTCTAATCAGCACAGAAAACAAGAATTGCGACTACTAAAACGTGGCAGCTGGAAAAGACGAAAAACCCACCGCAAAACCGAGGGTACTCTGTCATATAGAAGATGATGAACAAATGAAACCCAGCCCTGTCTAAATAAATGTTAAAACTTAAAGGTTGCTCACACATGGCCTTCCCAAAACGCCATCTCCTCTTTGGAGAGAAATAGGAAGGTTCACTAACACACTGTCTCAGGTCGTTTATGAAATCCCGCTCAGTTGCGGACGCGGAAAAACATCGGCCAAACGGGCCCATGTTTTAATGATAGGGCTTGTGGGTACTGGGCTTGCTGCGTCCCGTCCGTAGTTCAAGCAAGGACGACGGAGTGTTAAACTCACGACAAACAACACTAACTTATTCAACTCTACGCTGCATACGGCGGGCTCGGTCCAGGGACAGGAGACGACGAGGCGGCGACGATGATCGGCGGCAGCAGCAATCGGCCAGCGCGGGTGGCAGCATCCGTCCTTCCTGGCAGCCCAGGCACGTCTCCCTGGGCAGCGCGCAGGCTGCTTCTTTTAAGCCGCGCAGCTGGGCCACGCGCACCGCCTCTGCGCAGCACGTGGCGCTATCTCGCGATAGCCGGTGGGCGTGGTTCCCACACGTCCCCTCCCTGAAAATGACGTGGTGGGGACCGGAGGATGGTCCGGAAGGTCGGGCTGCAGGGACCCTAAAGCATAGCGAGGACAATGAAAACCAGCACACATTTTGTTCTCGCCACCAAAAAAATTATGTGCATTCAACGCATAACAATGTGAACGGGACATTAGAGTACTTTGGGAAGGCCTACGAATGCTTCCTCCTCCCTCCAGAATTCGTGGAGAAACGGAACTGGAAAAAAATACAAGCACAGGGAATGAGTCATTTTCGCAAACCCCTCTTGTCCGTCACCGGGGACGCAGGTTGTATCACTTGCTTGGTGGCGTGTGTGACTGGGGGGGTCAAGCCTTGGTGAGGCATATCTGGATCACCAGCTGCTGCGTCTTGCCGTGCATAAAATGGCTTCAGATCTGAGACATGAATAGGGCCACACGCTTGATTAGTTAAGCAATCTTTCAGCATGTAGGAGAGCCTAGATTTCTGGGTGATTCTATACGGTCCGTCCCACCTGTTAGCTAAGGAAGCGGCAAAACCTTTCGAGGCGTCGCTGAGCGGGTGTGTCCGCTTCAACACCAAGTCCCCAAGCTCAACGCTAACGTTTTCTCGACGCTTTTCATACCGTCCTGCCGGTTCCATTCGGGACACATCGAGGTGCTGTCTGGCTTGTTGTACCGCGTCGATCACCCTGTCTCAGGTCCCCTGCAAACTTTGAGTAAGGCCTTGAAGAAGCGGTTGCACATGTCAAAGCACTGTCCTGCGACAAGCGCAATTCTTTGCCCATGTTAAGCTGAGCAGGAGTGAAACCTGTTGAGCGATTAACTGTCGTCCTATTTGCGAACGCTATTTCTGCCAGTTTCAGATCCCAGCTTTTATGACGCTCAGTATGCACGACAACCATTGATTTCAGATTTCGGTTTACCCATTCCGTGATGTTGGCTTGCGGGTGATACACAGACGTGCGCTTGTGACGAATTCCCAAGGCGTCACAGGAATCCATGAACACCTTGGTGGTGAAGTACGTCGCGTTGTCCGTGATCAGCTGAGCAGGGAATCCGAACCTCGTGAAGGTTTCGAGAAGGCAGTCCCATACTTTCTGCGAAGTGAGCTTGCGCAAAGGAAACAATTCAACCCATTTCGTGAAATGACCAGTCACAACAAGCAGATACTGGTTTCGCCGCGGACTCATGGGAAACGGGCCCATTACGTGACATGCACAATCTGCCATGGCGATGTACTCTCAACTGACTGCATTGTTCCTAACGGTAAACCCCCACGTGGTTTTGCCTTTTCGCAAACTGAACAGGAACGCGCATAGCGTAATACATCCAGTTTCAACACTGGCCAGGTTACCGTACGACAAAGCTTCTCGTACGTCTTCTGCCCTGAAGGGTGACCAGCTAAAGCACTGTCATGGTAGTGGTTTAGTGGTAGTGTCATGGTTTATGAACAATTTGCCAAGTTTACGAGGAATGACAACTCGAAACGGTGACTCCATACTGCCATTGTCAACCTGAGGAAATTACCGGAACAAGAGGCCTCCTTCTCCGAGCAGGTCGCAGTCGGTCTCCTCGTCGCTTCCGGTGTCTGTTGGATCACGAGCCGCTAGCTTTTCTGACACCTTACGACAAAGGCCATCACCCTGCTGTGCTGCAAGGAGCTCCTGTTTACTCACCAAAGTACCCACGTGACTACATTGTCACAGCTGGTGTCGTAACCGCACACACTGTTTCCGGCTCGACCTGGGGCTCAATAGACAAAGGTGCACGTGAAAGTGCGTCAGCAACTGTGTTAGTGCTACCCTTCTTGTACTCAATGACATAGTCGTAGCGCTGGAAGGTAAGCGCCTATCGGGCCAATCGTCCCGAGGGATTAGGCAATCGTTTCAGCCAAGAGAGGGCTTGGTGATCAGTCTGAATGACAAACTGAGCCCCGTCCAAAAACATGTCAAACTTCTTTAATGCGAAAATTATAGCCAGTCACTCTTTTTCTGTTACCGAGTAGTTGCGTTCTGCCCCGGTCAGTGTGGCTTGCGAAGGCAACGGGCCTCAGAGCGCCTGCGCATTCCTGTAAAAGTACTGCGCCAAGTCCGCAATCGCTGGCGTCTGTCTGTAACACAAAAGGTTTGTTAAGATCTGGCAGCTGAAGGGAGGCGTTACTGGTGATTGCTTTCAGAAGCGTGTCGAAAGCTACTTGTTGCTCACCGCTCCAGAGCCATTTCGCGCCTTTCTTCAGCAGCTGAGTTAGTGGTCAGGAGATGTCTGCGCACTGCGACATCAAGTCACGATAAAAAGGAATCATTCCGAGAAACATCTGCAAGCTCTTAGTATTCTGAGGTTGGGGGGGGGGGGGTAATCTGCAATTGCCTTCAGTTTATCTGGGTTGGTTTTAGTACGCCGTTGTCGACAACAAACCCAAGAAGGTTGATCTTGTTAGTAGCGAGATGCAGTTTTCCGGGATGAACAGTTAGACCGGCTGCTGACATGCGCTGTAGCACCGTATGCAAGTGTTCAAGATGCTCTTCAAACGTGCGCGAAAACACCGTCACATCATCAAGATATCAAAGTGCATAATTAAACTTTGCATCACGCAGGACCATATCCATCATGCGCTGATAGGAACTCGGACTATTGAAAAGAACAAAGGGCATGCGCACAAACTCGAGCAAGCCTCTATGACATGCGAATGCCGTTTTCGGGATATCATCAGGGTGAACCTCGATTTGCAGATACCCACGAGAACAGTCGATAGTGGTGAAGAACTTTGCGTTTCCCAGCGCATAACTTATGCCGATATTGCTGGCAAAGGGTAGGAATGTCTCACCATGACTGCGTTGAGCCTGTGGTAGTCCACACAAAGACGTGCCGTTCCATCTTTCTTTGGGGCCAATACCACAGGGAAGGCCCACGGACTGTCCGAGGGTCGTACGGCTCCTATGTCGATCATTTCGTCCAGGGCTTTATCGAGAACGGCTCGCTTGTGCTGGCTCAGCGGTCTCAGGTTGCAACGCCATGGCCGGGCGTCGTCGGTGTTGATGCGATGCACTAGAACGTCGGTCTTCCCAGGATGTTCCGTAAACATTCCTGAAAACGGTGTCAGCACGGCCTCTAGCTGCTTCCGTTGGTGGTTCGTTCCCGTGAAGTCGCTGAGGGACTGCATGACTGCTGACGACAGAGTGGTGTGCATGGCTGCCACGCCTTCCGCGTGTCCTGGTACAGGCACGAAGTCTATCTTCTCCGCAAAGGGCGCTGCCTCGGACTGTCTGTGAAGGCGGTAGCCTTTTGTAGGAAAGTCGAGTGTGAACCCCTCGTCTGCAAGAAAATGTCGGCCGAGAAACATTGACACTGATAAACCAGGCAAACAAAGAATCGCTGGCGCTTCGTTTTGCCATTAAAACTTATTCGTAAACGAACACAACCTTCAGAACTTCATACGTGGTTTGATGCCATCCGCAATTGAACATTTGTGTTACGAAATTTGTCGTACACTTTTTTTTTGGCTTTACACTTCTCCAGCAACATGTCACCGATGAGCGAGATTCCTGAACCCGTATCAAGAAGTGCAGGTACGGTAATGCCCAGCGCTTTAACTTTCATCGTTGGTTCTGGAGACTTTACCTGCATTATGCGGCAAACAGAGGGAACGATGACTGACTCACCAGCTTGATGTTCCTCCATTACGCACCCCGGACTGCGTTCCACGCTCCTGGCATTGACGGCCGTGGGTTGCGACAAACCGCCAGTGTTTGGTGTCGCCGGCCGAAGCAGTTTCCCGAACCTCCTGCATTCGTGCTACTGCGCGCAAAGCATTGCCGCCTCACATGACCAGTTTGACCGCACTGGTAGCATACGTCATGCGTATGTCTGCGTTGGCCAGTTAACCTATCACTGAAATCAAGCCTTTTGGCGGAGTGGCCCCCGGAGTACCCATAACAGGGGCGCCTGTCGCAGTCGGCTCGCGCATGACTTGTGAACCCGGCGTATCCGGACTGGGGTTCCGACCGACTATGCTCTTGTATGGCTCGAGTAAGGAGGGAGCGCTCTGCACTACGACGCTGCTCCGCGGACACTTGCTCCCAGGGACAGCTTACTACTGATACGGTATCGAATGGGGCCCCGCGCCGCCCTTGCTCATGTGCGAAGGGGTCCAGGGCGCGGGAGGAGATAGCCGTGAATGCTCCTGGGCTCGTCAGGTCGCATGAGGGACTGGCTACGGGGGCGCGCCAAGCCAGTGACGGCTCAAGAGTAGATTGCGGCGCTGGCGGTGGCACGTAAGTGCTCTCAGCTAACAGGGCGTCTTGTACACCGCGGGCCTCCCGTGCGAGGTGCTGAAGGGTTTCGAATGTGCTCCCATAAAGAAATGGCCTGAATCTGCGATGACTCTGTCGAATGACCCGAGCTACTTGGTCCCTTTCCGAGGCAGTCGGTGCTGCCTCGGAGGAACCGAGGCAGTCGGTTCCTGCATCGTCCAGACTTACTCGAGCAAACTTTCGTCCAGATGCTGTGTTCTTAGTTCGAGCTCACGCTGGACTCGGAGCTCGTACCCAGGGGGCAGAAATTCCTCTCGGAAGCGCTGTTCAAATTCTGCCCATGTGGCGAAAGGCGTTTGTAGCCTCCACCACCGTCCTGCGGCATCCCGTAAAGCCAACGGCAGGATTCGAGCCATCACGTGCGCTTTCGAGGTCCCGGTCGCTTTGACATACCTGTCTTTTTCCTCTAGGAAGTCAACCACTGATTTCGGGTCATCGTAACCCGTGTACGTGGGTAGCGTGGCCGGAGGTAGGAGCTGTGGTTCGCCGGCCCGAGTGCCCATGCGGACCATGACCGTGTTGCACAACTCAGCGACACGCTGAAATGTGTTCTGCTGCTGTGCCAGCAGCTGGTCAGCCTGCTCGTGCGAAGAATCCTGCTCGCCGCCGGTAGGCACGATCGTCCCGGACCGGAGGTGCTTTCCGTCTGCCTGCGCCATGAAGAGGAATAAAAAAACCCGCGCCACAAAACAACACGCACAAGTGTGCGCTACACGGAGACTCAACGAACAGGACGAGGGACTGGACCTACGTCCACCGTGCTATTCCTACGGGCGGGAGCAAAAACCACGTTGGGCGCCAACTGTGGGTACTGGGCTTGCTGCGTCCTGTCCGTAGTTCAAGCAAGGACGACGGAGTCTTCAAGTCACAACAAACAACAATAATTTATTCAACTCTACGCTGCATACGGCGGGGTCGATCCAGGAAAGGGTAGCGCCTTGGGCTAGTTGGTAGGTCATGACAATTATTATAGCGCAAAGCAAGACGAAGACAAAAGGTACACAAAGACGAGCGCTAACTTCCAACTGGGTTTATTGTGCAGAACGCGAAAATATATAGGTGGCAGAACCACGTGACACAACATGAGCAATGCAAAGAATACCAAAGACATACAAAGAAACCAAAGAAAACATCAAGGAAAAGCAAAAACAAAAAAAACAAAAAAACGAAACCTTCATGTTTCCTTTGGTTTCTTTGTATGTATTTGGTATTCTTTGCATTGCTCATCTTATGTCACGTGGTTCTGCCACCTATATATTTTCGTGTTCTGCACAATAAACCCAGTTGGAAGTTAGCGCTCGTCTTTGTGTACCTTTTGTCTTCGTCTTGCTTTGCGCTATAATAATTGTCGGTCCAGGGACACGAGACGACGAGGCGGCGACCATGATCGGCGGCAGCAGCAATCGGCCAGCGCGGGTGGCAGCATCCGTCCTTCCTGGCAGCCCAGGCACGTCTCTCTGGGCAGCGTGCAGGCTGCCCCTTTTAAGCCGCGCAGCTGGGCCACGCGCACCGTCTCTGCGCAGCACGTAGCGCTATCTCGCGATAGCCGGTGGGCGTGGTTCCCACAGGCTCGAGAGCACAGGTTGAATGTGCAAAACAATTCAGGAGGGCACCTGGCGGACCACTGCCGCTGGTGCGGTTGTGCATCAGAATTTCAGAGAAGCAGATTTTTAAAAAGAGCGAGCAACAAATTGGAGAGAAATAATGGAGGCATTTCTTATCTACAAAGCTGGCGATCAGTGTGTTAGAAAACCTTCCTTATTTCTCTCCAAACACGAGATGGCGTTTTTAGAATAAAATATAATAATATCAGGGGTTTAACATCCCAAAACCACGATATGATTATGAGAGACGCCGTAGTGGAGGGCTCCGGAAATTTCGACCACCTGGGGTTCTTTAACGTGCACCTAAATCTAAGTAAACGTGCCTCAAAGATTTTCGCCTCCATCGAAAATGCAGCCGCCGCGGCCGGGATTCGATCCGGCGTTTTTGGAAGGCCACGTATGAGCAGCCTTTAAGTTTTAACTAGACAGGGCTGAGTTTCATTTGTTGATCATCTTCTGTATGTCAGAGCAGCCTCGGTTTTGCGGTGTGTTCTTCGTCTTTCGAAGCTGCCACGTTTTAGTCACCGAAATTCTTGCTTTCTGTGCTGATAGGAGGAGCATGTGCAATGTAGTTTCTTAACGAGATGTGTGCACTTACAAAATAAACTCGATAGTGTGTCTTTAAGTGTCTTTTGACAATTGCCATGTGCGTCTGTATAATCTGTGTGTGTTGTTCCGGTTGTTAACTGTGCGTCGATTCAGGTTTTGTTATGAGATAGCGTTCATGATTGCTGCTATTACTGGTTTCGCGCGTGTGGGCTCTTGACCAAGGTCGATCCAAATAGGTCGCGAAGCTTCGGGCGAAAAGCGGTTCAGAATCTATTGCCAACGACACCAGCAAGGAGAATTATGGGCGCTGCGATTGAAGCGCGACTATGTTTGGAGGGAACAAACACTAATACCGAAAAACCAAGTTTTATTCAAGGGCGAAGCAATCTTGATGATTTACAAATTACATTTAATTCGTGAACAATATTATGTAGGTGCAATGTGCCAAGAACGTAGGATAGTGTTTAATTATTACGAAAAACCTTTTTCTTAGCGCCCCCTGAAGAGAGGCGCACGTCATTGTTATTCAGTGCAGCCCTTGCGGTGCATCGAAAGGCGCGCTCGTAAACTCGTCTGCAACGACACACCCCCTCACGTGTTCTGGTGTTTCGCACTTGCATGCGTTATATGAATTATTGTGGTGAGAATTTGATATTGGTGTTCGCGAAGTTGCGAGGTCCGTTTGATCGTTGGTGAACGTGTTGGCTGCGGTGTTCAACGGGCAACGCCACGACGAGGCTAACATTTCACGCCGAACGCTTTCCTCGGTAATCGCGGAAACGATGTGGTGTTCCAAGGATGCAGTAGCAACAAGCGTATGCCTGGCGAGCCTTCTCTTCTAGATAAGACACCGGGGCAACGGTTCGGAGTAGTGTGCTTGCTGGATTTTCATGGATCAGTATTCCTGCTGCCCGGTTTCCTTCGTGAACACGCAGTGCCTACTTTATTTCCTGCTATCGGTGAGCAGATCGCTAAGTTATCTGTTGCGCTACAATTCGCATGTCTTGATACGTTACACGTAAGGTTAATTTATCGGAACCTAAGGCAAAACATAGTGCATGTAGTGTACGCACTTTTTGTACTTACTACGACATTTGTTGCGCATTGTGTAGGGTGTGATAAAATTGTGTTATTTTGACCATTGAATAAAACTGAAATATCATTATTTTGGCGTGACCAGGAGTCACTTCTTCTCATTAGAACTGAAGCACACATGCAGTGCGCTCTTTAAGTCCCCTGCGCATGTGCGAAGAACATCAGCAACGTTGCGAACATGAAAGGTACGCTGCTGCCTACTTTATTCACCCTATGGAAGATGACACCAACGCAGAATAAAAGCTCCAAGACTAAGGTTTCCTAGTAAAGCCAAGGCGAATTGAACGGCGGTACACTTAAACACCGCTGTTTAGTCACGTGTCGATATTAGTTTATCTAGCGTTGGCTTCAAGCGCACTCGCCAAGGGGACAGGCTTTTGAGCTAGTTGGTTTGTTACGTTCATTGAAGCCATAACGCTGATAAGACATGGACGACAGAAAGAGGACAGGACGTGCACGTCCTGTCCTCTTTCTGTCGTCCATGTCTTATCAGCGCTATGGCTTCAATGAACTCGCCAATGGGTTGCCGGCTCGCCGTAGCGCGAGTCCTTAGTAATGAGGGGCCCAAGAAAAATATTTTGAGGTCAAATTTCGCGCTAGTGACAACAAAACGACGTCACCTTTTACCGGATATTGCATCACATCCGCTTTATTTTCTGTTCCGCCGGAAGTGTTCCCTCCTCACACAGATGGCGCTAAGCCCCTTGAGCAGCTGATGAGCCGCCATTTTCTGAACGTATGGGCTTCTATGGAAGCTTCGCTACCATTTACATTTACCTTGCTCTTGACGGTGGTGACATGTGACTATATAAAGAAGACACTTTCATCAAATCATCCTCAGTTGGCAGTCAGTACTTGTCATGTGGTTATTGTGTCTTTCGCCCCGTCCTTCGTGCTGATCTATTTTGGCGTATTACACCCTATGCTCTACGTAAGTAGAATATTCAATGACCGTGAAAGGAACTATGCTACAGTAGAAAAGGAATGATACTCCTTAATATGGGCTGTAAAATGGTTTCATATTTGCTTGCATAGAACTCAGTTTTTGGTACATACTGATCATCTGCCATTAGAATATCTAAACATGGTAAAGCATAACAACGCGAAAGTCGTGCCCGGCTAGCACTCGAAGATTTTCTTTTCTGTGCAGTGCATCAAGGGTGGAGACAATGTGGGGGCTGATTTTATGAGTAGGGCGATGCATTCTGCCACCAGTAATCGTTCGTACAGACAATACTACCTTTTGGACTGGAGGGTTGTTTCGGTGTGTGCGTGAATTTTTTTTATTTTCCTTATGATGGTCTGGTGCAACCCGACGGTACTCAACTAGATGTGATGTGTGTGATGATGAATTGCAGTGCTAGTGCAGAATACTCGACGACATGTGACGTGCGTAATGGTGAAGTGCAGTGATGATGAAGTGAAGCGCCGGTTACCTGCAACGAAGTGAGGTGTGCTACTGTGAGTGTGGTGGCTGTTATGAATGAAGTTTTTCGCGAGCAAAAACTCGAAAATGTGGGGGCCCTCTTGTCAGCGATGACAAGAGAAGTGGAAAAAAAGAGGAAGACCAGAGAAGGAATGCGAGTAAAGAAAATGCAAAATGAAAAAGAAGCGAGAGGTGTGCGACATATACGCCGTCTTGGAGGGCTGGCGCGCGCACAAGAGAACGGTGGCCAAGACGACGGAGAAGACAGCCGATGGTCCGGGCAGTCTGGGTCTTGCCCCAGTCCTGTGGAGCGTGGAGGCCCGCCGGAGTGCCAGCCTCGGCGAGCGGCTGTCTTCATGACCCGGTCGTCTAGCTGGCCGGCTGTCCGGGACAGGTCAGCGGTTACGCCGCCGTCCGTGAACGAGCCCGGGCTTGCGGCCCCTTGTCTGGCCCGCGAACGGCACACGGGCTGGGCAGACAGGGGGCCGCGCACGGGCTCGGCTCACCCGGGCACACGGGCCCGGGTGAGCCGAGACGTGCCAGAAGTGCCGGCCGGCACCAATCTCATTCTGCCAAAAGGGTACGACGTACGAGTACCTCGCATCCTTTGCGGAGCGCCCTTCTACACCAGCGGAAACGCTGGTAGCGACGGACGCGGTGAGCGCCGGTCTGGTGCCAGCGCGAACGATCTTCATCGTAAGCGACCCGACGTTTTACCTTCTATAGACGTTGGTTCACGAAATGTGATTACGGACGCGCGTAGAACTTTGCCGTGGTAGGACGTGTTAAATACTATAATGTGTTTTGTGTTTAGGAGACCTACATATTCGTAGTTGTTTTTACTCTTCTGTGTGTGTAATTGTGTTGTTGAGTGGAATGGAAGTGTGTATTTATAGTATATTTGTCGCCTTCGTTTGTCGATTGCGCTTGCTCAAGCAAAACGTGCCGGGCGTCATGCACATCATGACACATACTTTTGTGGCTTGTAGTTGAACATGAACCGACTAGCCCAGCATCGTGTACTTTTAAATGGATCCTCGTAGCTGCCGATTGTCTCACCCGCTGCGACGAGAAAAGGGTCCTGCCGAAAGGCAGGGCCGCCGAGGTTGCCAAGTTGTACGTTGAAAACATCGTACTGTGTCACGGCGCCCCAGAGGTCCTCATTACTGAGAGAGGTACGGCCTTTACTGCGGACCTAACCCAGACACTCTTGAGATACAGCCAGACAAATCACCGCCGGACCACCGCCTACCACCCCCATGCTAATGGCCTCAAAGAGCGTCTAAATAAGACCATGGCCCACACGCTGGCCACGTACGTCGAGCACAAGACTTGGCATGCCATCCTTCCGTACGTGACTTTCGCATAAAACACGGCCGTACAAGAAACGACGCAGATGACGCCATACAAGTTGGTCTACGAAAGGAGCCCGGCAATGACCCTCGACGTCATGCTACCCAACTCGCCATGTTCAGCGCAAAAAAAAGGAACACGAAAACACAAGGAAGTGCACGACACAAGCGCTGTCTAACAACTGAAATTTTAATGGAAGAAACGTGTCATATATAAGCACAAAAAAGAAACAAAAAACAAACAAAAATACAAAACAAAAAACCACAAAAACCAAACATATATATGACACGTTTCTTCCATTAAAATTTCAATTGTTAGACAGCGCTTGTGTCGTGCACTTCCTTGTGTTTTCGTGTTCCTTTTTTTGCGCTGAACATGGCGAGTACGTTCCAACTAGCCCAGTAGAAGAACTGATAGCTGGGCCAGTTGGTGGTAATACTTGAACATGTTTACCTTAGCGCAACGACGACGAGGACACAGAGAAGAGGACAGCGCTGTGCTTTGTCTCCTCTTCTCGGTGTCCTCGTCGTCGTTGCGCTAAGGTAAACATGTCCAACTAGCCCAATTGCCACCTTACTTCAATGCTACCCAACGTCACCGACGAGAAAAACATCGACGTCACCGTCTACCTGCAAGGCGTCGAAGAAACCCGACAACTTGCTCGTCTGCGCATCCAGTGCCAGCAAGAGACCGACAGCCGTCGCTACAACCTTCAACGACACCATGAAGAATACCAGCCCGGCGACCGTGTGTGGGTTCGCACACCGGTACGCCGACGAGGACTCAGTGAAAAAAATTCGACAGATCCCACGTACCGTGGGAATCGATGTTATGCGAATCATGCGCGAGATGGTGACTGTGGCTAATTTTTCACATTAAGCGAAACGTTAAGGAATGACGCTAGAGAAATATGGAAGTGGTATACCCACATTCATATGTTGAAGAGTCGCATATCTATTATATAGCCAGTTGTTTACAGTTGCGTAACGACGGCAACAGCAACATGGCTGATATGTAGTGCTTATATTCTTCAATGCTGGATAGTGCGAACTCGAACAGGACAAAGAAGGAACACAGATGCACAGGACGTGCGTTACTCTCCACTAAGCTTCATTCAGGAAAGTTTCCCTAGATATATACACAGCCGAGTGGCACGCGCAGGCGTACTGCTCGTACGTTACAGTCACAGTTACAGTTGTTATACTCATACTGCAGAAGAACGTGTTGTTGGGCGAGTTGGTGCTTGCTGAATGACATAATGCAGCGCTAAAAACACACACACAAAGTAAGGAACACAAACCGACGGGACAGGCGCTACTCACAACTTTAATGAAGATTACAAGATTTTGGCACATATATACACATCCCAATGCGCAAACGCAACGTCACAAACCATAGGGGGCGTATCATATCAAAGATTTGAAAAAATTGTGTTCCGCATTGTACAGGAAGACTGACGTCTGACTGACGCAATCATCATTCTTCTCTTTGATGTGGAAAGCCTCGAGAAGTTCACGCGCCGTTTTATCATGGCTTCTGCCCAGAATCCTCACATCAATAAATCTTGGAACACAAGAGCAGGTCTTACAATGCGCCGAAAGGTGCGCAGCGAAATGCTTCTTTAGATTGTTTGCGTGTTCCCTCATGCGGTCATTAACACATCTGCCCGTTTGTCCCACATAGGACTTCCCACAAGTTAGTGGTATTTCATATACCACCCCCGTCGCACACCGAGTGTATGGGGTGGCATGCTTGACTTGGCAGCCCGTCTTTGAGGCGCCCATGATGCGGGGGCACAGTTGGGCCAGCTTATTGGGTGCGGAAAAAACCACAGGTACATCGTACCTGTGAGCCACCTTTTTCAATTTGTGGCTCACCTTATGCAAATAAGGCACAACAACCGGCCGTTGGCCGCTCCGCTCACCAGCTGTAGCCGCGTTTCCCGCGCCCCTGCTTTTAGCTTGCGGTGCAGAGATCCTGCCACAGATGCAATGACCGAATGAGGGAAGCCGGCTTTTGATAGCCGATCCAATTGGTGAAGAAAGCTGTCCCGCATCTTGTGCTCACAAGACTTTTTGAGCGAGGATCCCAGACACAGTGTGGCAATGGCCCTCTTCACCAGCTTGGAGTGGGCAGACTCATACGGCAACAGTTCTTTTTTTGCTCTCGGTAAATAGCACCAGCAAACGTGATCCTCTGAAAAAGTTAGTCTCAAATCTAAAAACTGTATGCTATTTCCAATGGGGTTCTCATGGGTAAAAGTGAGGCCTTTACCATTAGCTTTAAAAACATCTAAACCTTGTCGACCTCGGAAACTTTAAAAGAACACGCGTGGTTCATCACAATTAAAAAGTCGTCGACATATCTAAAAACCTTTAAAACAGGCTTTCCCATGAAGCAGTTGTCAATGTTCTGATCTACTTCCGATAGGAAAATGTCACAGAGTAAAGGTGCTACGCACGAACCAATACAAATGCCCTTCTTTTGAAGATACAAACGGTTGTCAAAGGTGATAAAAGTATTCTTAAGGTAAACATCAAGTAAAACTAAAAAGCAATCTACACTTATACCCACGGCATTTTGAAACTGAACTTCCCCATTATATTCAACACATTTCTTAACCGTAGAGAAGAGAGCATCATGTGGCACAGAGTCAAACAGTTCTTCAATATCTACAGAAAAAGCGTAGCCAATTCTCTGATTATCCTGAAAGAACCGACATATTTCATCGGAGTTACCAACACGACAAGGATCACGAAGTTTCAGCTGTTTCAAGCACTTCAAGAGGAATCTACTAACATGCAATTGCCAAGTACCGCGTTCACTCACAATAGCTCTCAAAGGAACACTAGGTTTCTGCGTCTTAGCATTGAAAAAAATTGACAAAGCCCCACAAGCACTCTTTTCTATGTTTCTCGCGAGTTGCTGCAAATTATTCTTATCACAAAGATTGAACATGTTCTTCTTCGCTCTTGACATGGTAACTTTAATCGGCGCGAAATTCTTGTGAACAGCCTGTGATGCTTTTTCAGTAAACAAATCCTTAGGCATTACAACAAAATGTCATTCAGCAAGCACCAACTCGTCCAACAACACGTTCTTCTGCAGTATATTTCTCATACAGCGGGCCTTACTTTCCCTACTCCTGTGTCTCCGACCTTTCCTAATGTGTTCACGCTCATCGCCAACATCGTGGAGCTGTCGGGTGAGATACATCGGCTTTTGTACCAGGAAAGGCTTCGTCCCAAACGAAGTGGTTGCCTTCTTCGGCACTACCACACCGACTTGGAGTCACGTTAAACGGGTGTGCAAAATTCTACGGTCCGAATTGTGGAGCAAGATTCGTCTATGTCATGACTGGCTAAAATTGTTGTGCTTCTCTCGTCACCCGCACTTTATAGCGGTGAGAGAGTTACATGGCTTTAGGCGCACCGTCCATGAAACCACAGAGGCTGCCTGGAATAGCATCCTGGTCAAGCTACTGGGACACCTTAGAAAGCCTCAAGAGAAGGACGGAAATAACAGCGGTACCACTGGTTTGCTAGTGGTGGGAGGTACGTCCGTTCCCGACGACTGCGCAAGGATTCTTGGGAAAGGACCCAAATACGGTGTGGCTCCTCGGATACCCGCGCATGAGCTGGCAGCACTGAACAGACGTTTGGCGGGAACTACGAACTCTGAGCAACGCGAAAGATGCCTTCTAGAAGGTATGGACTGCCTACAAAAACATGCTAACAAAGACTGCCTTAGCAAAAGTGCCCCCCTTGGGCGCTTGACTAGGTTTTTTAAAGGCAATAATCTTTGCCTTCTACACGCTGACAAAGAGGGCAATTTTGTTGTAATGCCTAAGGATTTGTTTACTGAAAAAGCATCACAGGCTGTTCACAAGAATTTCGCGCCGGTTAAAGTTACCATGTCAAGAGCGAAGAAGAACATGTTCAATCTTTGTGATAAGAATAATTTGCAGCAACTCGCGAGAAACATAGATAAGAGTGCTTGTGGGGCTTTGTCAATTTTTTTCAATGCTAAGACGCACAAACCTAGTGTTCCTTTGAGAGCTATTGTGAGTGAACGCGGTACTTGGCAATTGCATGTTAGTAGATTCCTCTTGAAGTGCTTGAAACAGCTGAAACTTCGTGATCCTTGTCGTGTTGGTAACTCCGATGAAATATGTCGGTTCTTTCAGGATAATCAGAGAATTGGCTACGCTTTTTCTGTAGATATTGAAGAACTGTTTGACTCTGTGCCACATGATGCTCTCTTCTCTACGGTTAAGAAATGTGTTGAATATAATGGGGAAGTTCAGTTTCAAAATGCCGTGGGTATAAGTGTAGATTGCTTTTTAGTTTTACTTGATGTTTACCTTAAGAATACTTTTATCACCTTTGACAACCGTTTGTATCTTCAAAAGAAGGGCATTTGTATTGGTTCGTGCGTAGCACCTTTACTCTGTGACATTTTCCTATCGGAAGTAGATCAGAACATTGACAACTGCTTCATGGGAAAGCCTGTTTTAAAGGTTTTTAGATATGTCGACGACTTTTTAATTGTGATGAACCACGCGTGTTCTTTTAAAGTTTCCGAGGTCGACAAGGTTTAGATGTTTTTAAAGCTAATGGTAAAGGCCTCACTTTTACCCATGAGAACCCCATTGGAAATAGCATACAGTTTTTAGATTTGAGACTAACTTTTTCAGAGGATCACGTTTGCTGGTGCTATTTACCGAGAGCAAAAAAAATCACAGCATATCCACGGGGTGAATGATGATGAGTGGGGCGAAGCTACGGAGGGAATCATCTGTAAACCGTGAAACTCTTCCGTGAAATGCGCCCAGTACATACTATAAAGAGTGTGAAACATCGTGTATATATTAAACATCAAACTTTTATTGTACTGTTGGTTTACGTGGTCCCTTCATTATCACTTGTGATCGGTGAAATGCAAGGAAGAAGTCCGCCCCCGAGCGAAAGAGCGACCGCATTCCCCGCTCGCCCTGTGCGAATTAAAGGCAAGGCTAGAGGGAAGACAGGACGCGCGTTCCACGACGCCAGGTCGGTAGCATGCCCAACGAAAGCCAACGGAACGCGATCGTGCAAGTGCTCCGGCTTCGCATCGCCTCATGGTTCCATTTAGCGTCCCAAAACCAAACATATTGCTCAAGGTGTGCCTTGCGTTTTTCGTAGAAATAATTTCTTTATCATGTACATTAAGACGAAAAGTTGAAAGCTCACTAGAGTGTATCGCCCGCAAAGTATGTCTTTTAGTGTGATTTAACTCTCGTACGGCAGGGTCCTCGCGCCGTTGCCGGTCCACCTCGCACGTTGACGATCGGGCGAGGTGGCTACATACAAGTACTACTAATAGACCTTTTCGCTGTTTGTAAACACAGCTCCTAGACGGCTTCCGGTTTTGTGCGCCGGCGTAGCCTAGTAGCATTGGCGGGGATAAAAAGCCTTAGCGAGTAGCCCGCACATTTTCACCAATTTTCTCCCTGTGTCTGGCCAAATATTTTAAATAAATATTCTTCTGAGCTGCACACACAGCAGTACAAGAGTTAGGCCATCACTTTAAGCGCCCTCCTTTTACCTGAAAGCGAAGAAAGTGTCTTTCCTTACTTTGGCACAACATAAAAAACACGCTTTCTGCTTCGCCGTTAGAGATCTGATGATTGAAGTGACCGGAAGTTTCTTGGGGTGCAACACGCGCTGCTACTATCGCAATCTTCAAACCGACCGAAAAGGCGAATACACTTTAAGAAAAACATCTGGCGTTCTTTCGTTCTGCTTTTACAAAACATCTGGCGTCTTTCGTTGGTTTATTTCATCAATCAACGGCGTTTTGAACAAAATTTTTATTGTTTAATCACGCACAGGAGAAATCTCACCAGGCACTACCTTGGAGGTAAACAATGGCTGCTAATGGCAATGAGAGACAGAAGAAGTCGGCTTTTAGCTAACACTTGCACTTCTACTTCTACTAACGTTTCCTACTGGAACATGCCAATGGCTGCTAATGGGGAATGAGAGACAGAAGAATTCGGCTTTTAGTTAACGCGCACGCTGCGAATTTTTTATTGTTCAACAACGCACAGGAGAAATCTCCCACCGGCACCACCTTGGATGTCAAAGCGTAAGACTTGCTACTCACTACTACGAGCACGACGAGGGACGAACGGGTGCCGCCTTAAGGAGCTTCGCCCCTAAAAAGAACTGTTGCCGTATGAGTCTGCCCACTCCAAGCTGGTGAAGAGGGCCATTGCCACACTGTGTCTGGGATCCTCGCTCAAAAAGTCTTGTGAGCACAAGATGCGGGACAGCTTTCTTCACCAATTGGATCGGCTATCAAAAGCCGGCTTCCCTCATTCGGTCATTGCATCTGTGGCAGGATCTCTGCACCGCAAGCTAAAAGCAGGGGCGCGGGAAACGCGGCTACAGCTGGTGAGCGGAGCGGCCAACGGCCGGTTGTTGTGCCTTATTTGCACAAGGTGAGCCACAAATTGAAAAAGGTGGCTCACAGGTACGATGTACCTGTGGTTTTTTCCGCACCCAATAAGCTGGCCCAACTGTGCCCCCGCATCATGGGCGCCTCAAAGACGGGCTGCCAAGTCAAGCATGCCACCCCATACACTCGGTGTGCGACGGGGGTGGTATATGAAATACCACTAACTTGTGGGAAGTCCTATGTGGGACAAACGGGCAGATGTGTTAATGACCGCATTAGGGAACACGCAAACAATCTAAAGAAGGATTTCGCTGCGCACCTTTCGGCGCATTGTAAGACCTGCTCTTGTGTTCCAAGATTTAATGATGTGAGGATTCTGGGCAGAAGCCATGATAAAACGGCGCGTGAACTTCTCGAGGCTTTCCACATCAAAGAGAAGAATGATGATTGCGTCAGTCAGACGTCAGTCTTCCTGTACAATGCGGAACACAATTTTTTCAAATCTTTGATATGATACGCCCCCTATGGTTTGTGACGTTGCGTTTGCGCATTGGGATGTGTATATATGTGCCAAAATCTTGTAATCTTCATTAAAGTTGTGAGTAGCGCCTGTCCCGTCGGTTTGTGTTCCTTACTTTGTGTGTGTGTGTGTTTTTAGCGCTGCATTATGTCATTCAGTTATACTCATAGGTTGTCCGTTATGATGGAGAATGCACGCACGTTTCACGAACCCTTCTGTATGTGTAGAAGGAGTTCTTGATAATTCTTGAACACGGTCATCATCACCGTGATCAACGAGCACCAGCAACTGGACCGGACTTGTTATTCGGATCCGTTCGTGATCGCCGCTATGAGGAGTCTAAGTGTAGTGAAGTGCGAGGTATGGTGCAGCTGGTGGAATTCTTGGATGCCTCTTACGATGAAATGATCTATGTTGCCTCATGTCGTTGACGTGGCAACGAGGTCTTCTGATGTCCTCCGCATCCAATCCGTCTTTCACGCAGTATTGGCCGCGAGGAGTTACGGAGTCGCCCTCTATCGGACGCGCCTCGATTGCGTGCTAGGTATGATACCGCCGGCGCGCTCCCCATAGGTTTTGCTATCGGCGCTCTACAAAAACACCTCGCGGAAGCCCTCCATGGCATTTCTGTATGTACTTTCGAAAGGAACTGTGTTCTTTACTTTCAAAATAATCATCTTTGACGAACTGAAAGTATAAGATAGTCTACAGTCGCTGTCTCTTTGCAGAAAACCGAGCTCCCGCTTCACGCGGTCACCTTGTTGGAGACCCCTGAACCGGCCTCTTGCGTGAAAGGTAGTCACTCGCTGAGTGCAAACTATGTGAAATATCTCGTTAGAATAGACTGCCTGTATAACCAAACGGAGCATAACAGGAAGAAGCCTCAACCAGCGATCGCCTGGGTTCGCGACGACTAACGGTGCCTCTGCATGAATGAGCGTCTGCATGTATGTTCGTACTGATGGTTTCGCTTTTGCTACGAGCGCGTTTTGGCACCGCGCTGTGAACCTTAGGCCGCAATATATGAGAATTTGTGAGTACACAAAGAACTACTGTTGCGCGAACTATATCAGAGCAGTTCAAAAACAATTTCGTTACAACTACGGCTTGACCACACGACGCGTGACCACAATATACATAGCCCACACAGCTCTTGTGTGGGCATATGCATTTCCTTGTCCTGCTTTTTTTTTTGCAATGTACCTTTTTTATTTCAAGAACTGCATTTTTAAAGCAATTTTGGCATACCTTGCACAGCAGCGTCATTCGGCGATACATCTTTTGCAACAATGAAGGCCCTTTGGCCCGTGGGCACCTGAGCTACAACCTCTTGAATACTTCCAAGTTCCATCGAATCTAGAAGGAACACCTCTCGCAAAACAACAGCACCATAAGCCCAAACAATGGCTACAAAACTTGATTTCGTTGGTCTAGAAATTGTGTTAATCAAACAAACATTTCATCTTGCCACTGTAACAAAATTAGTTACATGGGAGAGTTAGTGGAAACTCGAAGTTGGTGCTCACCTTCAGTCGTCACACTATGGATAACTGCTGTGTGACCCCCGTGGTACAGCTGCCTGTGCGGTAGTACTCATTAAATGATCAGTGGTACCCACTTTCCTTCAAAAGTGGGAGCAGAGCAGCCTCTGCTATGAAAAGGATGTCATCGTCACACCTGAATGCTCGAAGAAGGAACTATAGACATCTGATTTTCTTTTATTGTTTAACAATGTTAACTTTTTCCTCTTCAAGTAGAACACAATACATTTTGTATTGCTATTTGTTATCACATATCCAGACAGGCCTCCCCTGTTATGATTACTATACCATCTTTCCAACCACACTTGTGCTATGACCAGTTCTGCTATAGTCGGGTACAACTTTAGAAAAAAGGAGAGGCCCCGCCCATATGACCGAAGCGCGGCAGCCGATTGCCTCCGCGGCAAAGAAATAGTCCCGCTTCTTCTCCTTGAGCGGAGGCACCGGCCGTCCGGCTCGTGACGTCAGTCTAGAGCGCGCGCCCATTGGTGGAAGCGCGTGTGCATCCGCCTTTGAGGTGCAAATGCCGCTTTTTTGTAAAGTTGTACCCGACTATAGTTAACCTGCCACGTTTCTGCTTTATTCTATCTTTTAGATGCGAGGTATCTTAAGGCAGAGCTCAATCCGTTGGTGGTGGTGGTGGTGGTGGTGTGCGGCGTGACCACCCTTACTGCGCATGCGCATACCCTCCCCACACACATCCTCTCCACTTCCCCTCACCATTCCCCCTGTCCTCCACCCTCTCCCCTTCCCCTCTCCCTTTCCACTCTTCCTCTGAAGCGCGGGCTAGACATGCCGAAATTCTCTCATGCGCAACGCCGCGATGACCTAGAGCGCATGCGCGTCCCCTCCCCTTCTCTCTCCTCTCCTACGCTGCCCCCCTCTCGCCCGCCTGTCGACCGCGTTCCCCGCTCGCCCTGTGAGAATTAACGGCCAGGCTAGATGGAAGATACGACGCGCGTAGCGTCCCTCTTCGCGTTCCACGACGCGAGGTCGTAGCATGCCCAACGAACGCCAACGGAACGCGATCGTGCAAGTGCTCCGTCTTCGCATCGGCTCATGGTCCCCTTTAGCGGGAGATGGCGTAATTTTTTTTCTTGAACAAAGGGTAACCAGACCCATATGGATAACTACAAATGCATGTCAGACAAACAAGTCAATTGTAGCTAAAAGATGCACACTTATTCAAGGTAGCCAAACACCACATGGAGTGTACTTTGACGATGGAAATATGTGTAAGAAAGTTGGAAGGCAAGATATTCTCAAGGGGTTTCACTTCAGAATATCGCTGCGTTTCGAAACACATCATCATCTTAGAGCAGTTGCAGTGGTGAAACAGGCATGTCACATTTCGGTACACATACTGATGTATTAAAAAAAGCTGATCTGCCACAACAAAACCACTTTAGAGGCAGTGTGAGATGTAGACTTACCATATGGTTTCAACATGAACTAAAATAGTCAACATACCATATGTGGCAGGTCAGGCAATATTTGTATCAAGATTGGATTCGAAATTAAATGACCAGGTTATTTTCATTCAATTTTAATGGCTTGCTCTTCTCCATGTGTATATCATGGTGCAAAGCAATTTTTAGAATTTGTACTTGCAACACGCTTCCACATCGGGCATGCCTCAAGCAAGCAAACATAAAAAGAAAAAAAAGATTTAGGAGTAACTATGAATGCAGACCATGCATCAGTATGTGCACAACTGAGCCATAGTTACAGCGAGGGCATATGGTACGTTTCTTCACCTGTAATGCGCAAAGCTTACTCTTGACAACTACGCATTGTGTTGTATGAAAGCTCCTTAAATTGCAACCATAGGCAGCAGTGGTTAGGCTTCCTTCTTTTGCTTCTTGAAGCCAGGGGTTGGGTACAATGATGTTGCACTGTGATCCACTGTACTAAACAATTTGCAACGAAACATTAACCGAAGCTGCTTACCTAAAAAACCTCTTTATCAGGCTCGCCATCACAGTAGCACGAGAAAAATAGCTGCGCAGCATCAGAACACTAAAACTCCAGCCGGAGAGAAACGCAACAAAATTAAACCTGCAGGTGCTATGGATTGCACCGGCTATCTTCACGACAATGACTCTTCAATGACCAAGACAATCATGCCATGCTTTAGGTCTTCAATTAAATTTTACGAGTTGGCTAGCTTTTGTGCCTCCATGATGTAAGCGTGGAGCATTTGTTAAAAATGCTGTTTGGAAGAGGAAAAGCAGGAAAGACCACTCTCAGCACAATTTGGCGCGGCTATTAGCTGCTTAACGGCTGCACTAGTCGTGCAACAATGTTGCATAACAACGTAAAAACCCTTAAATGCATACAAATGTCTTGGTTGGGAAATACAGGCAAGCAATAGATTACCCACGCCGAGTTACATTTGCACTGCTTGAACTGCAGATACCTTACTCTTCCGCTTGCTGTTAACGTGTGTTGTTTCGGTAGTGAACGTTTTCTTTATGGCATAATGTGCTCTTGAGATATTGAAGAGAGGCAGGAATGCTGTTTCTGCAATGATGAAAGGAACTTTACCATTCAGCACCCAAAATATTTTATTGCGATAGCAATTATATGGACAGTCTCGGCTGGATTTTGCCGTCGCCGTCGTCATGCACCGTATATGCATAAGTATGTAGATATATATCAAAGTCCCAAAGGAAAATAATTCAGAAAAATGCTTCCGAAGCACGGAATCGAACCAGCGACCTCTCATTCCGCAGCGCGTGGCGCTAACCACTACGCCAGTAAGCGCACATTCTTCAGGTAGCTAACGGCGAGCGTTATATACACATCCCTTTATCGCTGGCAGGACTCGGAGACGGCAGGCGCTTCTAAGCGTGTCTTCATTACCAGCGAGATGGCGCGAGGAGCGCGACGGGCGCATTTAAAAGTTGTCGGCGAGCTCGCTCGCTTCTTCTTATATTTGCGCAGGGAGAACCTGGCCCTTCCGCTGTCCGCTCACGCGGTTTTCTCGTGGTGAGGGGAAGGGGGATTTTCGAGCTCTCACCGTGATGTCCGCGCTCATGTTACGGAGCGTACGGAAGTCAGTCGTGCTCAAGGGATGCCGCTCAACAAACAAACAGAAGATGAGCGCGAACTATCAAGTATCAAAGCTCGACACTTGAAGCACTCTAGTTTCCTTCGCTGCTTCGGCCGCCTTTGCAACGGGAGCGCTGTTCAAACTGAGAGTATCTATTGGCGAGCCTCACTTCGTATAACATTAGTTTCTTGCTATCGCATTCATTGCTTCGCCCTTGCGGCGAAACTGAATTTTTACGCTCATAAACCAACCAAACTTCATCTAATGCAGTTTGTCTGGTTCGTTTATCAGTTTAGAGGTATTTAACAGCTCTAAAGAGATACACCACAGTTCTAAACACCAAACCAGTGTCAGCCTTTCAACGGTGCATAGCAATTCTGACACTGAACTGCAACAGAACCCTTTGCAAGCAAACTCATTTCCTAATGCAGATGACGTTTTCCACTGCAAAGTATGGTGCACTCAGAAATGATTAAAAGCGAAATGTCTAACTGAAAAAAAAAGTTGGTTCATTTCATTCCGGGTTTTTAAGTAACAACTCTGATCGTTTCGAAGAGGGAGTAAGAATGAAGATGGTAGGTGGCACATTTTAAACTTCAAATAGAACTGAAGAGAAAGAAGGAAACTTCTTTATAAAGATTCACTTCTTTTCTTTTCTTTTTTTCCTCGTGTGACTAGGATGTCAGAGAGGGCTGACAGTACACATTAATGGCCTCACTGTCTTGCGTATGTGAAGAGCAGGCATATAAACGGTAGGCATGTTTCATTTTGAGCGGTTCGAACTCTTCTAGAAATCTTGAATTAACACGATTTAAAGAGTAGTTGAATTTGCTGGCATGTCTTGGTCGCTAGTTTCAGTTTCTCTGAAACCAATTTTGTGGCTTGCCTACTCTAAATGTTTGGCTAAGGCGTCGCGTTGTCAAGTGCAGGTTCTGACATCACTGTTGTGATGATGCTCCTGCTTTTTTTTTTCTATTTTCCCCACTGTACGCTGCTTCACAGTCTGAACAACTGGTTTGGTAGATAACCCCTTTACTTCTATGTATATGTTGTAGCATAGATTTTGGGGGTCAGTAGAAGGATTATATTTATATCTTTCTTTAAAATACGGCTGATGACTGCACTGATACCTATACATAGGGGAGAGATAAATTAATACAATATTCTTGTTTTTGAGTATTGTTCTTGGACATGCTTTCTTTCTGCCAGGTTGTCTTATGAAGGAAGAGATGTGGGCAGGCTATTTTTTTTAGTTCAGTGAAAATCACATTTCATTTGCTTGTGTCAGATTCCAACTTACAGTGCTTGTCATTTATTCTGAATAAGGTATTCACAACTCATGCTTTTGGCTTACCGGATGGCTCAAACTGAAATGAACGTGGCGGTGTGAATGTGTTCGTTTGTGGTAGATGGACAACTTTCGTCTCCTGTTTAGGTTACTCATATATCGAAGGAATGGGAGTGATTCATTGACAAGTGAACTGAATATGCACTAAGTTTAGGTGGATGTTTGACTTGTGATGTCGCTATAATTCACATACAGTCGGCCACGAAATAATATGGACCACGGGAGCACGTGCCAAAATTGCCATCTGTGCTGTTTAGTGGTGAGCCATCTGCTGTCGAGAGTGCTGCTCTGGAGAATGCGTGGCCACAGCTATGCTCTCGACAGCGGATGGCTCGCCCCTAGACAGTGTAGACGGCAATTTCATCACACACTTGTGTGGCCCGTATTATTTTGTGGTCGATTGTACTTGAGAGACTTTTCGTTTTGGGTGAAATGAGCTGATGGCTCTGTTTTTCATGGTGATGCTCCAATGAGGGCCTCAGCCTCAGCAAACGTGACCAACGTAATCGTAAAAATGAGGGCGCCTCATCAGATTTTACATGAAACGGAAAGTCTTCCTCAAGTACATTAAAGAGAACCAACAGACAATCAAGCCAAGGAAGCTATGGGGGATGTTATTTGTAGTAATTAAAAAAAATTAAGGTGGACAAAAAGGCAACGTGCTGCCAGCATCGACCGATATACACAGATATACTCGATAAAATGGGCAGGAGGAAGACCGCTGCCGTAGCTCAATCGAAAGGGCATCAGATGCATTATTCGAAGGTTGTATAAGCTGTCCCTGCTGGTGGCAAGTTGTCTTTTCATCCACTTTAGTTTCTTCACATTTATGTCATAGTTGCTACAAATAACGTCCCCAATACTTATCTTGGCTTGACTGTCTGTTAGTTGTCATTAAGGTTGTCTAACAAAGAAAAACGAGCCCTTTAGTCCCTTCCTTTGTTCATTCCTCAAGTACATGACATACAGTGACATCACAAGTGAAGCTTACTCAGCCACCTAAACTTCGTCAAACTTGATATTCAGTTGACTTGTGAATGCGGAAATATGGAGTAGAGAGCTGTAATAACTCATTATCAGGAAGCTTTAGTGTAGGTAAAACGTAATGTGAGATGTATATAGTGTGAAATGATGTGTACAGCTGGCGACAAAGTTGCAAAAAAGTTTGTTTTTGCACATGTTCAGCATATTCGCATCAATGGTGGCCAGATAACGCATGCTCAATAAACGTTTTGTCTGATTTATACAACACTACGGAAGTGTCACTATCGCTCATGTCACCTTTTTCGCCAATACAGAACGCTTCCATCAATTCTCTGATCACGATTGATGCGAATATGCTTTCTGCGCACGCACTGAGAATGACACATATGTACGTGTGTTTCTGCAAATAAATCAGTTGTTAGTGGCGCTCTCTCCCGTGTCCTTTTTTGTGATTGTGTTCTCTCGCGCCTTAAAAGCAATTATGGACATTCACGAACTCGCACAACAAAAAGTTCTCTTTATTATTATAGTTAGCGGTGCGTAAGTTTTGCTGTCTGTGAAATGAAACAAGTGCAGTTTTATTAGTATTTAAAACCATGAGCCATTTGCGACACCACTCGTCGAGTTTCAGTAGGTCGCGCTGGAGAGTAATTGTATCTGAAACGTTAGTAAGAGGTCGGTAGATTACAGAGTCGTCAGCAAAGAGGCGGATGTTAGATGACATATTATCGGGTAAGTCATTGGCGTAAAGTAAAAACGTTGTGGCACACCGTAGATTATGTTAGAAACGGATGAGGGCGCATCGTTAGCTTCTACAAATTGCTGACGGTTATTGAGGAAGTCCTGAATTCAATTGCAGACAAGTTGGTTTAGGCTTAATTGAGAGCTTTAGTAGTAGGCAGTTGTGGGGAACTTTGTCAACGGCTTTCTCAAAGCAAATAAAAAGGGCATCAACTAGTATTTTAAGGTCTACGCTAGCGCTTATGTCATGGATAAATAGTGCAATCTGAGTATCGCATGAGAGTTCCTTTTGGAGTCCATGTTGGTTAGGGTGAAAAAATTCCTCTGAGGTAAGGGTATACATAAACTGGCGAAAGTCGAGGATAGCACCCTCGTGCTTCGGGTCCCATGTAGTACGGCGCTTTCCCTAACATAGCGTTCTTGAGTGCATGGGCTCAGTAATGGATTCTTCCCGTTGTAGCGCACGCATAGCTTGTAAGTGAAGGCATTCCTGCTCTTCGTCTGAAGAGGTCGAAAACTGCTTGCTTCCACAATGCCCCATTTGCAAGCAGCTTGTTCCGTAGCTTGTCTGCCATTCGCTTGCAGGACCTCGTAAGCGAGTGATAGCGTTTATTAGAGTCCGTGAAGGTGACCAGTGACGCCATTCATTCGGTCTCTTTTATCCAATTGCGAACGTGGTGTTGGATTGAGCCGTCGTAGAATGGAATTGCAGCTGACATTTCATTGGTTGAATGAACGTGTACTGGTTCTCGAACTCGGGCAATATATTGTGTCAGTTTTGTTTTGGATTCGGCCATCATTGACAGTAATCCAGTGATGTCGCTGGATTTTAGTTGTCGTGAATTGCCAGCGTGCTCGGCTCTTTCATTTGGGCGTCTTCGTGACGAATATAGTGGGTCCGTAACTTATTTTTAGCGCACACTGACACACGGACACAGAAAAGAAGGGTACACCACCATAGGTTGTCTTATCGCTCTGATTGTTCGGTGGCGTCGTAGTCAAAAGTTGAACTTGACTCTTGAGGGCTTCCATTTTGGCTTGCAGCTTTGCCTTAGTAGCTGTGCGACTGCGAACGCTTGCCAGCTCTTCGTTGCTAATATTTCCTTGCGTCGTTGGCGGCTTCTGCAAGCGGCTGACTCGTCGCCGTTCGTTGTCCGCGATAAGTCTCCTGACAAGCTCTTCTTTTCCACCCGTGTCAGGGATGCGGCCTAGCTTGAGTTCGCTGGCAAGTTCAGTCTTCTTAGCTGCGATGAGGACCCGTATGTCTACGGACAAAAACAATTCCTCCGTCGTGGTCGTCGAGTAAGCTTGGGCGAAGTTTTGGGTGGCTTTGGCCATGGTGGTTGCAGCAGCGAAGGACGTAGTTGCATGATCAACACTTCTTACGCAAAATTTTCTCAGACAACGGACGAAACAGACACGGGCGGGCGCAAACTTCCAACTGATTTTATTATCAACACATTTGGGGGAGGGAGTAGCTGATGCGCGCGGACACACTGCACACCTGTGCCATTGGTGTTTTTGTTTTGTCATAGTCATATTTCTCTATATATATATATATCTATATATATATATATATATATATATATATATATATATATATATATATATATATATATGTATATATGTCACTTGTCGATAATAAAATCAGTTGGAAGTTTGCGCCCGTCCGTGTCTGTTTCGTCCGTTGTCTGAAAAAATTTTGCGCGAGAAGTGTTCATCATGGAGTACCAACTAGCTCGAACCCACACCTTAATTGTTACGTAGTTGCAGAATGCAATGAATTGAATTGATTTTCTTTGGTCGACTACGCCATGTCAGGGAAATAATGAAAGAAGATATACCGTTTTAACAATTTAAGCCGGCTGTATTAAAAGAAAATCCTACAAGCCGTTCTGGTTGCCTCGCCATCCGTGCCAGTGCCTCGAAGCAAACCGCTTTGTCAGGTGGCTCTGCTGTCGAGATGGGTTTTTTGACACCACGGCGACCAAGTCTAGACAGAATTCGTGGTGTAGACTCTTAGAAAACGCGTGAGTTCTAATGTCGCACATTTGGGCAACACGTCGCCCGAGAAGTATAAAATGCCGAGCATGTGGAGCGGCAGTGCTGCTACACTGGCGCCAGCTAGGCGTAAGCGTTCTGACTGAAGGTGTACTCCTGCAATCATAAAATGGGAGCGGGATCTTGACAGAGTACTTCCGAAACATAAACCTGCCGCACTTTTTTTTACCAGTTCCGAATGCGCAGACTGCAAAGGCACTAAACGTTTTCCTGCTCTAGGGTGATATCTTCAACACACACGCCCGTCAATAAAATTGAAGGTCAACTGAAGAAAGTACATTTTTCCTTCGACCGGAAGATCACGGGCTATGATAAATGATCCGAAACATTCGTGGGTTATGTAAATAATGCCAACAATGTTCAATTCAAGTGAAATCACGCTGGACTGAATAAAAATGAAATAATCATCTAGGAACAAAAAGCTTCTTCACGTAACTACATTCAAGTCTGCTGCACAGAGCATTATCAGCATTAACTAAAAATAGATTACTTAGCACAGGCGGCATAGCAGACGCTACCCGTATGTCTTGCATTATGTAAAAATTTCTAAATTTGGTAATCTAGTAAAAGGTACATTGCTAGCGGTCTTTATGTTTAGGACAGTTGCTTCTGAGCGACAACATGAGCACTTGGTCAGCCTCTTGAGATTTTTTATTTCTCTTGAATTACGCCAAAAAAGTACAGAAGTTAAAGGTATAGCAGTTCCTGACAGGCGACTTAAAAGTGTTTAAGCGCCCGTCCTTGTTAGCTCTTCCCTCGTCGGTGCGTAAAGTAGCGCTGCTTTATTTTCAGACTTCTTATAAAATGTAACATTTAAAATACAATAGGGTTCGCCGCACGTATCCAGTTTTTTGTAACGATAGAAGTAAAACAACAACAAAACATTACGCAGTTACGCAACTCACACATTCCGCGCCGGTTTAGAGCACTGATATCCAGGCCACAGAAAATTTCTTTAGACAAAAGTCAACATTTTCAAAAAGAAGATGAAAAGTACACAGAAACAAACCGAAAGGACGAAAAATATGGATCGAATGTTAGCGAAATATTACTTCTGCGTTAATGAAAGCCCCAGTACCAGGCTGGCATAGTTTTAATTTATATGATACCCATCTTTATATTCTCAAAAGCTCAACCTAAATATATCAAGCAAAACTGGTTTGGGTTCGAACTCCTTTTCACAAACATAAGTTAAACGAGAGGCATGCAGGCAGTTCAAGATGTGTTTCAGTCATGCGAGCAAACCAAAAGATTCGCCCCCCCCCCCCTCCTCCGTTGTGCCTCAACCTGAAAAGTTCGTATTACGTTGACAGAAAAAGAACATATGCCCGAGGCTGAAGGCTCAATTTCGTTCTCAGTCACAGATTTTCCTATTTTAACTCACGTGCTCATATCATGCTATTTGCCTATACGGATAGAATAAATATTCTTCACGGGCACAGGCTCCTATTAACGTTAAAGCGAAATTATCCAATTTTCTTTCGTTCGTTCGAAGAGGCGAATGAGAGTGAAGCGTTTAAAGCCCTTAGGCAGAATGTGTCACGGCAAGAAGTTCCTTTCTTCTTCTTTTTTAATTGCGGCATGCCAAAAAAGAACGGGGGTGTGAGATTGCGGCGTGAAAGGGAAGAAACTCTTCATAACATTACGCAGCCCACGATGCTTAACGCTTCCCTTCGTTGACTTCTTTCTCTATTGACATGCGTCGTAGGAAGTAGTTGATAAACGCAACATCGTACGTGTAACAACGAAATCTTCGGAAATGAAACAGAATCTCGTGATAGAAACATCCCCAGCTGCCTGTTTGTAGAGCGAAGCTTTGAATAAGGTTGTTAAAGCCACGCAAAAAGAGACAATTGGCTCTAAGCACTAAGCCGCGCCAAGAGCACTGTGAAAGAGAAGAGTGAGAGATAAAAGGCGCGTTTTTGAAGGCTCCAGCATGGGTGACCGTGGCGCAGTGGTTAGAACGTCCGTCACCTACTGTCGAGGACCGAGAGGTCGTCGGCTCGACTCAAGTTTGCGGAAATCCGGTTTGCGGATCGACACAAAGGCCACAACATGCACCTCCATGCAAGCTTCACAAACCAGTGCGTTCCAAAGAACATAGTGCGCATGCCGCTTCTGCCCTTTGCTTGAGGCCCCCTTACCTCACTTGAACTGGTATAGCGCATTACTGGAAAAAAGAAACGACCGAGCAGACCGACACAAAAAAAGACTGAGCGCTAACTTACAACCGTCCTATTGTGCCGTTCTGCTCGGCCGTTTTATTGCGATAGCAATTATATGGACAGTCTCAGCTGATTTTTGCCGTCACCGTCGCCGCCGTCATGCACCGTATATGTCTATATATATATATATATATATATATATATATATATATATACATATATATATATATATGTATATATATATAAACGCCACAAAGAAAATAATTCAGAAAACTTTCCGACGCGAGGAATCGAACGGGTGACCTCTGGCTTTCCAGCGCGCGGCGTTAGACGGTTACGCCATCAACTTTACCGTCTTTCAGCCTGCTAACGGCGAGCTCTTTATATACATCATTTGCTTCAGCATGCTTTCTTAATCACCACATAGATGGCGCGACGTGCGTGCGTTGCGCGCTTTAAAGATCTTCGCCCCGCTCCTGCGAACGCCGTTGCTGGCGTGGTCGCCTTCGTGCGCTTATCTCGAGGAAAGAAAGGGGCGGCCGGGGGGCGGGGGGGGGGGGGTGGAGCGGAGAGTTCTATGTGTTGTGCTTTCCCCTCGATGTCCGCTCTAAAGTCACAGGGCATAAGGGCATACGAAGGTCACTTCGCTTGTTGAAGCGTCCGCGTTTGCGAAAGGAGCGCGCTGTTCAAACAGAAATAAGTAACAACTGTGACACTTAGTTCGCGCTCGTCCTGTGTGTACCTGTTCGTTCGTTTCGTGCGTCCTGCTTTCGTGCGTCCTTTGGGCTGGCGCGACGCGCTGGCAATTTCGAGCTGCTTTCCCTTCTTTGCGTTACATTCCAGTTTGTTGATATCGCATTCATTGTTTCGCCGTTGCGGCGAAACTGTGCCCTTTTTTTTCCCGTAATCCGCTGTACCAGATCAAGTACGACGAACCAACTCGCCCAATCTTCAACACTAGTGCCCCTTACCTCAGCTCCCTTTTATTTTGTTTTCGCTTTCTTCAGTCAGCGTGCACTGCGAACACGATGGAGTAAAGTTACGGAGCCCATATAGTGGATGGAGCTGTTTGTACGGTAGGTCACCGCACTCACCGTTCGGCTTATCGCCGGCCATCGTATGCTGTTCGCAATAGAGCACTGTAATGCAAGGCCGCCGTAGGATGAGAAGGCAAAGAGCGCTATATTGTAAAACATTGGCGAAGCTTGCACTGAGCAATAAGCCGTCCAAGGCTTGAAACAGCGACACTGGACGATTCTGAAGACTAATCTGGTTGTATCCTGTTTGTTTCAAGGCCATAGCTAGGTAATGCGGGTTGTTTCTAGGATATTTCTACTTCGTTGCTAGCCTTCAGATAGGTGATGCTAGGTTGTCTCTACGTTGATTCTCAGCGCACACAGTCACAGACACGACACGGGTGTCCGAACTCCAGAGACAAACTCGATCTTTCGCAGCTCTCATACAGTCACACACACGGCATGGATATCCAAACAGAGACAAACTTGCGCTGGAAGCAAGCGTTCGCGCCTATTACATATTGCCGCGCGTCTTATTTTTCATGAGCTGAAGTTTCACCCACAAAGACTGGGCAACGCGCTGCGTAGGCCGCGCCGCGATGTGTAAGAAGCCTTGCGATTGTTTTAGAACACTCCGTTAAGATTGCGCACCGCACGCGAATGTTTCAGCTTTGTCGAGAGATAACACCACCACCAGCGATATCGCTGGAAAGTTCGATAGCGCCTGTATAAAAGCCGACGCGCTTGACCGCTTGTCAGTTGATCGGCGGTCGACGCTCTGTCCGCCGCTATCAGTGCATTGCTGTGGTTTGACTTTCAGTTTCCCGGCCACAAGTCCGGCCAAATAAAGAGTTTCATCTCGGACGTGCTGACTGCTGCCTTCGTGGACGTCACGACCACGTGACAATATCTACGGCCACGTCGTCGTTGGCTTAGGCCTTCCATCGCTTCGGGGTCTTCTCGCGGCCGCCGTTGCCTATATATATCAGTGCTAGAGTACTATGTCGCATGGTGTTGAGGCTACGTAAATTATTGACGTGTACAACATGGCCTTGTGGTCGGCCATGTTGTTTGACAAAAAAAACAGCTAAAGTAGCACTTAAGGTAGCCAGTAGCTTTACTTTTCGGTACTTAAGTGCTGATTTAAGTTTACCTTAAGTACAAGATTGGTCTGTGAAACGCGTTAAGTGCCGATTGGTTACTTAAGTCATAAGTTGAGGATAACTTTTTTAAGGTAGCAAGTCTCTGTACTTTACTTTCCGGTACTTAAGTGGCGATTTAAGTTTCACTTAAGTACAAGATTGTTCTGTGAAACGCGTTAAGTGCCGATCGGTTACTTAAGTCATAAGTTAAGGATAAGTTTCGTTTGTGAATACGGGCCATATTCTACCAAAATGTTCGTGGTCTACGCACCAAGACACGCGAGTTTTTCTCTAATGTTCTTTCGTCTTCTTTTCCTATTATTGCTATTTCTGAAACCTGGCTGGGCACTGAAATAACCTCATCCGACTTTTTTCCCCCGACCTACACCACCTTCGTCCAGCACGTGACATGCCACCCTCGCAGCGCGAGGGGCTCTCTTCGCGGCTGAGAGGCTCGCATGCACGCAAGAGTCCCCACCACCCCATTCCCCTCTCCTTGTTTTGCCGGGTCGTTCAATAAAGTTGTTCACTCAATCACTCATCGCAGTGACCGAGATTTCAGTGAAACCAAACAGAAAGGCGGTGGCGTGCTGATTGACATTGACAATTCACTGAAATCCGTTAGACGGAAAGACCTAGAAACTATCGAAGAATCAATTTGGCTAGAGACCAACCTTGAGCACAGTGAAAAATTGTTGATTGGATGTTTCTATTTACCGCCCAGCATGTCCCCTGCCTCGTTTCATGATGTCATGTCTTCCATTGAACTTGTGGTATCTTTTTATAGTGGGCACAGAAATATTGTTCTTGGGGATTTCAATGCACCTGGAATTGGCTGGAGCACGCTTACCTTTTCTCATTACAATCATTTCATAGAGAAAAAGTGCAGCCCGCTCTTGGACTTTCTGTCGTTTAATTCCTTACTGCAACATAACTCAGTCGTCAATTCCAGTGGCAACGTCTTAGACCTGTGTGTGTCAAACGATCAACCCCTTGAAGTTTCCCGCTCCGACATCTCTCTTGTACGTCCTGACAAATTTCACCCACCACTTAACGTAAGATTATCTGCATCAGCCGAAACAACGAGCTTCAGCAGTTACGTAAACAAATCTTCATGATGTGCCTTCAAGCGAGGTGATTACACGGGCCTCTATCATCACTTGTCCACCGTTGAGCAGTCACAGGTTACTGACAAACCAAATTTTGATGACCAGGTTGATCGGTTTACGGAGCTTGTACTGAGCAGCATGCGTAATTTTATTCCCCAATATACACCTAAACAACGTAAATATCCTCACTGGTTCTCACCTGAACTTATCAGTGCACTGAAGCATAAAGATCACGCACACAGGAAATCTAAATGTTCTCCATTCAGCGAGTGGAAGGAAGAGTTCAGCTTCTTTCGAACTCTCTCTAAACGCCTATATAAACGGGATCATAGTTCGTATATTGAATTCTTAGAAAAAAGCGCCCATGACAGGCCGGCTGAGTTTTGGAAGTATGTACGTAAACGGTCTAGAAAAAGCGAAGAGTCCTTCAGACTACTGCACTCAAATGGGGTAGAAATTCATGCCGTCGCTGACTGTTTTGCCACGCATGTCTCATCCGTTTATAAGGCCTCAGACTCTAGCACTGATATCAGACAACATTCCAAGGCAGTTAGCTCATCCAGTGCTTTGTCGCTGGATGAAAATCTTATCTGCGAATGCATTAAGCGCTTAAAACCATCATTGTCATGTGGCCCAGATGGCATGCCCTCCGCCATACTAAAAGCTTATGGTAGTATATTTGTCCCAGTACTGACTACGATATTTAATAACTGCCTGGACACTTCCACATTTCCTAGCATGTGGAAAACTGCTCGTGTTTTTCCAGTAGTTAAGTCGGGCTCTGAAACAGATGCTTCAAATTATCGCCCGATTTCTCTACTATGTGCCACATCAAAGATCTTCGAGCTGGCTCTTCACAACATATTGTCTTTTAGTGTGAAAAACTCATTGATTCCTAATCAACATGGTTTTCTCGCTGGCCGCTCAACTACCACAAATCTCGCTAGTTTCATGACGCAGATCTCCACACCTATTTCTCAGAGAGGACAGGTTGACGTAATTTACTGTGACCTGAGCAAGGCTTTTGATGTAGTCAGCCACAAACTGATTATGGTTAAACTTGCGCACTTTGATGTTGACTTGTCGGTTGTGAATCTCCTGCAGAGCTATCTGCTCAATAGATATTGTTATGTAGCCGTAAATGGCCAAACCACTTCTTTGTATAAAGTGACTAGTGGGGTCCCTCAAGGGTCGGTATTAGGGCCACTCCTATTTTTAATTTACGTTAATGATGTTTCTTTTGCCATTCGTAATTCTTTTTTCCTCTTGTATGCCGATAACATGAAGATTTTTAAGGAAATTCATTCAGTTAACGACTGTCGCTTGCTGCAGTCAGACTTGCGCTCTTTTTCCGAATGGTGCAATGGTAATAACCTTTCTCTGAATACCTCGAAGACAAAATTCATGTCTATCAGTCGCAAAACATCTAGCGTGTCATTTCTATACTCTGTCACTTCTGTATTCTTATGCAAGGTTAATGAGATCAGTGATCTTGGTGTTGTTGTTGACAGCGCGTTAAACTTTTCTGCTCACGTTAAGCGGGCTGCTATGCGGGGCCTTCGTTTTCTCGGATGTGTTTGTAGAATATCTCGAAAATTATATCCGACTCGCTATACCAACGCCTGTCCAGGATGTGGCGCCATCCCCACAACATTTCACGTCACCGTAGAGTGCACCGCTGCCTACTTCCCTCCCCTCCCACCAATCCTTCGGTCCACCCGTACCCCAGAGCAGTGGGAAGGCATCCTTCGCGAAGGCGCCCCCGAGGTCTGTCGGGCGCTCGTCCAGCGGACCCGGGCTATCGCAGAGGTTGCCATAGGAGTCCCGGAATAGGGACCCTCCCCGTTTTCTTTGAATTTTAATAAAGGAATGTTTTCATCATCGAGAATTCAGGTCTCCCATGGCCCTCCACGGCAATATGTCTTCCACAACTTCAGTATGCGTCCGTGATATGGAATGGCATTGCTCAATCTAGCGGTAACACCATTCAACGAGTCCAGAAAAAATTCCTCAGCATATATAACCATCGCTTTGCTAAAAATGACTCTGGATCTCGTTCAAATACTGCTGAATTATTATCACTGCTATCACTTCACTGCAGACAAAATCGTTCTGACCTCTTATTTCTTTACAAGCTAGTCCACGGTATCATATCCTGCCCTGTACTTCTCAATTGTGTTAGTTTTTGAATTCCGCGTAATTTAACCAGAGAGAACAGACCGTTTCATGTACCCGCCTGCTTCTTCCAACACTCTACCGTTCACAGGATACAAAGTCTCTATAATGTTAATTTTCTTGATCTTGACGTTTTCCATAGTCCACAATCATTGTTTTTATCCGAGCTTTGCACTGTTTTGACATAGTGTGACACAATGTACAAAGTCTTCCTTTCTCAGTCTTTCCGCATAGTTATATATATGCAAACTAATTTTTTATTCCCCGTCAATATTTCTCGTGTTGTCTTATTTTACTCCTCTCCTTTTGTGTTCATTTCTCTTTGTCTACGTGTTTTTGCTCTTTTTATTTCTGAAAATGGTCTGTATTGTATTGTTTATTCTTGTTGTTTTTTTTCGTGCGCCCGCACAAAGACCTTACGGTTGTTCCTGGGCACGTTAAATAAATAAATGATTGATTATTATTAGTCCCGCACCATGGCTCCCAGTCGGGATGCATGCTTGCTATGCTCCTGCCCGTTTTTCGGTAAGCAGCAGTTTTTCCGCTGTGAAAGTTGCTCTAAACGCGTTCATGCGAAATGTGTAACCTGGCCTGATGAAGAGCTGCAACTCCTGAAGTCTGGATCGCGCTCATTTTGCTGCAATTTATGTGATCTGAGCCGTGCTTCTGGTAAGCCTAGCGAAAGCAACTCGTCGGGGTGCAGCGGTGAGCATTGCAGTTCTCAAACCGGTTCCCTCTCCACGTGTACCCCTCCGGGTGACGAACTCGCCGGGCTGCGCCGCCTCCTCCTCGACGCATTGGAGGGAATCTCGTTCCTCAGCGACGAGGTATCCCAACTACGCGAAGACAACGAGCGGCTCCGTAAGGATCATTCCCGCGGTGTTGAACAACAAGCTCGCGTGGTCGCCTCCCTTCGTGCAGAGGTCCGCTTCCTGCGTGAGGAGCTGACGCGCCGCACGGCCGCCGTGGCAGTGAAGGCACCTGTGAAACCCCCAGCGCATGTGACCGTTGACCCGTCTGTGACCTCCAAGCAACCTGCGTTCTCCGAACAACCACTCTCCAAAATTCTTTCATCTTCGACTTCGCCGCCAGCTGACGTAGACACGTCGGAGCGTGTCAGTGTGATGCCTGTGACAGCCTCTTCTGCAGCGGTGACTGAGGGTGAAAGAAAGAAGAAACCCGCCTCGTTTGGAGTTATGAAAACATCCACTATATCTGTAGCTCAACGGCCACAAAGGCCACAATGGCCAAAGGCCATTTTTGTTACGAAGCTGAGCCCGGACACCACTACTGCTGACATTAAGAAACATATTGCTTCATTGGATCTGTCTCCCATCTCCTGCCGGCGACTTCAAACAAAGTTCCAGTCATATTCTTCATTTTATATTGAAGTTGACGAGGAAACACTACAACGCCTGAATGACCCTTCGATGTGGCCCCTCGGATGCCTCTTCAAGCCATTTCGTGGGGAGCTGCGCGATGACATGCTTCATCCCTCTGAGATAGTGACTGGAATCCAAAGTGCCGTGTGACGTAGACATATTCTACCAAAATGCTCGGGGTCTGCGTACCAAGACACTCGAGTTTTTCTCTAATGTTCTTTCGTCTGCTTTTCCTATTATTGCTATCTCTGAAACCTGGCTCGGCACTGAAATTCCATCATCGGACTTTTTTCCCCCGACCTACACCACCTTCCGCCGTGACCGAGATTTCAGTGAAACCAAACAGAAAGGCGGTGGCGTGCTGATTGCCATTGACAATTCACTGAAATCCGTTAGACGGAAAGACCTAGAAACTATCGAAGAATCGATCTGGCTAGAAATCAACCTTGAGCGCCGTGAAAAATTGTTGATTGGATGCTTCTATTTACCGCCCAGCATTTCCCCTGCCTCGTTTCACGATGTCATGTCTTCTATTGAACTTGTGATATCTTCTCATAGTGGGCACAGAATTATTGTTCTTGGGGATTTCAATGCACCTGGAATTGACTGGAGCACGCTTACCTTTTCTCATTACAATCATTTCACAGAGAAAAAGTGCAGCCTGCTCTTGGACTTTCTGGCGTTTAATTCCCTAGTGCAACATAATTCAGTCGTCAATTCCAGTGGCAACGTCTTAGACCTGTGTGTGTCAAACGATCAACCCCTTGAAGTTTCCCGCTCCAACATCTCTCTTGTACGTCCGGACAAATTCCACGCACCACTTAACGTAAGATTATCTGCATCAGCCGAAACAACGAGCTACAGCAGTTACGTAAACAAATCTCCAAGATTTGCGTTCAAGCGAGGTGATTACACGGGCCTCTATCATCACTTGTCCACCGTTGACTGGTCACAGGTTACTGACAAACAGAATGTTGATGACCAGGTTGATCAGTTTGCGGAGCTTGTACTGAGCAGCATGCGTAATTTTATTCCCCAATACACACATAAACAACGTAAATATCCCCACTGGTTCTCATCTGAACTTATCAGTGCACTGAAGCATAAAGATCGCGCACACAGGAAATCTAAATGTTCTCCATCGAGCGAGTGGAAGGAAGAGTTCAGCTTTTTTCGAACTCTCGCTAAACGCCTATATAAACGGGATCATAGTTCGTATATTGAATTCTTAGAAAAAAGCGCTTCTGACAGGCCAGCTGAGTTTTGGAAGTATGTACGTAAACGGTCCAGCAAAAGCGGAGAGTCTTTCAGACTACTAGACTCAAATGGGGTAGAAGTGCATGCCGTCGCTGACTGTTTTGCCGCACATTTCTCATCCGTTTATAAGGCCTCAGACTCTAGCACTGATATCAGACAGCCTAAGGCAGTTCGCTCACCCAGTGCTTTGTCGCTGGATGAAAATCTTATCTGCGAATGCCTTAAGTGCTTAAAACCATCCTTTTCATGTGGCCCAGATGGCATCCCCTCCGCCATACTAAAAGCTTATAGTAGTATATTTGTCCCAGTACTGACTACGATATTTAATAACTGCCTGGACACTTCCACATTTCCTAGCATGTGGAAAACTGCTCGTGTTTTCCCAGTATTTAAGTCGGGCTCTAAAACAGATGTTTCTAATTATCTCCCGATTTCTCTACTATGTGCCACATCAAAGATCTTCGAGCTGGCTCTTCACAAAATATTGTCTTTTAGAGTTAAAAGCTCATTGATTCCTAATCAACATGGTTTTCTCGCTGGCCGCTCAACTACCACAAATCTTGCTAGTTTCATGACGCAGATCTCCACACCTATTTCTCAGAGAGGACAGGTTGACGTACTCTACTGTGACCTGAGCAATGCTTTTGACGTAGTCAGCCACACACTGATTATGGTTAAACTTGCGCAATTTGATGTTGACTTGTCGGTTGTGAATCTCCTGCAGAGCTATCTGCTCAATAGATATTGTTATGTAGCGGTAAATGGCCAAACGTCTTCTTTGTATAAAGTGACTAGTGGGGTCCCTCAAGGGTCAGTATTAGGCCCACTCCTATTTTTAATTTACGTTAATGATGTTTCTTTTGCCATTCGTAATTCTTCTTTCCTCTTGTATGCCGATGACATCAAGATTTTTAAGGAAATTCATTCAGTTAACGACTGTCGCTTGCTGCAGTCAGATTTGCGCTCTTTTTCCGAATGGTGCAACGCTAATAACCTTTCTCTGAATGCCTCGAAGACAAAATTCATGTCTATCACTCGCAAAACATCTAGCGTGTCATTTCAATTCTCTGTCAATTCTGTGTCCTTATGCAAGGTTTATGAGATCAGTGATCTTGGTGTTGTTGTTGATAGCACGTTAAACTTTTCTGCTCACGCTAAGCGTGTTGCTTTGCGGGGTCTTCGCTCCCTAGGCTGTGTTTGCAGATTGTCTAGAGAATTCCGTTCTCCTATGCCCTTCCGAAAATTGTACACCGCGCTATGTCTTCGTCAACTGGAGTATGCGTCCGTGATATGGAATGGCATTGCTCAATCCAGCGGTAACACCATTGAACGAGTCCAGAAAAAATTCCTTAGCATATATAACCATCGCTTTGCTAAAAAATCTCGTTCAAATACTGCTGAATTATCATTGCCATCACTTCACTGCCGACGAAATCGTTCTGATCTCTTGTTTCTTTACAAGCTAGTCCACGGTATCATATCCTGCCCTGTACTTCTCAATTGTGTTAATTTTCGAATTCCGCGTAAGTTAACCAGAGAGAACAGACCGTTTCATGTACCCGCCTGCTTCTTCCAACACTCTACCGTTCACAGAATACAAAGTCTCTATAATGTTAATTTTCTTGATCTTGACATTTTTCATAGTCCACAATCATTGTTTTTATCCGAGCTTTGTACTGTTTTGACATAGTATGGCACAATGTACAAAGTCTTCCCTTCTCCGTCTTTCCGCATAGTTGTATATATGCAATCTAATTTTTCATTCCCCTTCAATATTTCTCGTGTTGTCTTATTTTACTCCTCCCCTTTTGTGTTCATTTCTCTTTGTCTACGTGTATTTGCTCTTTTTATTTCTGAAGACTGTCTGTATTGTATAGTTTATTTTTATTGTTTTTTTTGCGTGCGCCTGCACAAAGACCTTACGGTTGTTCCTGGGCACGTTAAATAAATGATTGATTGATTGATTGATTATTATTATTATTATTATTATTATTATTATTATTATTATTATTATTATTATTATTATTATTATTATTATTAATATTATTTATCATCATCATCATTTATGCGCAAAAAAGGCCATCTGGCTTTTTGGCAAACGAATGAGTGATTTCTTTATTGACTCTTCACTACAGTGGACATTAGCCGTCTTGCACATCCGTGTATCTTACGATACACCAGAAGCGCGCAAGGTTAGAGAAAAAGTGAAAGAAGAAATTGACCTTGCCTTAGTGATGCAGAACTATCGGTAAAGTGACTATCGATAGTATCGATAGTTTTTTTGAAACTATCGATAGTGAAAACAAACTATCGATAGTGCTACTATCGACAAGCTATCGAGAGTGCAATCGGTAGTGCCATCGTTAATATTACTATAGCGATATTATGCCATGCGGTTTATTGCTTTGTTTTGACGTATTCGGGTTTCACCCACAAAGACTGTTAGCAAAGTTTGACACACACAGCACAGCGCAATAATGTGTGGGAAGCTTCACAATTGTTTGAGATCATTCTGTTAAGATTACGCGCCGGACGCGAATAGTCAAGTTTATTCGAGAGCTTACTCGAGCACCAGCGATAACGCTGGAAGGTTTGATGACTGATGTATAAAGGACGACGCGTTCCACCGATGATCAGATTGCTCAACGGCTGACGACTGCTCCCGCCGCTGTCAGTGCGCAGCATGTATCGCTTGTATTTTGAGTTTTGATTTTCCGGGCACAAGTTTCTCCCATATAAAGAGCTCCGTATTTCCCAGTCTTGCTACAGCATTCTTCACCGTCACAACCACGTGACAATACTATCGATAGTGGTGTGAATAATGATGCGGTTGCTGGCCGGCCATATTGCCAAAATATTTGCGATAGCCTACCACCAGCTTCGCTTAATTTATGAGCAATTTTGGCAGAGAAATTAATTATTACCGCCGTCAAAATGGCGGAAAATGTGCATCAATAAATTCGTATTCAAAAGCAACCAGTTACACCTTACAATTAACTTCTTGGTACTTTTTTTTATTTTGAAATCCTAAAATGCAATATCACTTTGAAGTCGCGCAGTCCTACCACATGTAAAGGCTTCCTTTCCACTACAGCTGAACAGTTTGCCTTTATGATCATGCGTAAGCAAAGCACTCTCGTGAAGAACACAATCATGTCAACTTTCTTGCCCTTCAGCCTGCTCCTACGGCTCCACTATGTACCACGCGCGCGGAAAACCAAGTTTATTCTGCAGTGAGTCCGCGCTCTTGATTGTATACTATCGATGGTACCATCGAATTTTTTTACTATCGATAGTGCTATCGATAGTGCTTTGCACAATCGATAGTTCGATAGTGACTCAGCTATCGATAGTATCGATAGTACCATCGATAGTTCTGCATCACTACCTTGCCTGTGTCCTGTTGTCGTCTCGCTTTACACGAAATATGCCAAGTTTGTAAATTACATAAAACCACGCAAAACACAACGACGAAGTAGGCATCTAAACAGTTGTTATCGTTTTTCGCAGCTTTACCACGAAGTCAATTTTTCAAAATTATTTATTGCCTGCGTCAAATCTGCCTACTATACCTACATCTTTTATCAATGCTCATGATGCGTTCAAAAACTTGTTCCGGCAAACCCTGTTGTCTCCTCGTTGTCGCATACCTTTTGTGACGCCAGTGCTAGAGTTGGCCGTGAATAATTGCTTTCAAGAAATACACGCTATGTATATTTAAACACGTTATTCACTTCATTTTGTTAATAATAACACAAATATGAAAAACACTATACACTAGGACACTGCGTAAGAACTAGAGCAGCACATTTCTTGCTTTCGAAGCAAGCTGTTCTATAATGACATCCAAGCTCGTTTTCTCAGTTTCTTATTTTTCCACACTCAGTGGACCGGGGACCCGCATGCGAATGTTTTCGTCGCATTTTTTTATTTTCTTAATATGTATGCTTAGTGGCTACAGAGGCATGTCTTGTCTCAAGCATATTTTTCTTGAGGGAACCCCTTCGGTCAGCATGTGTTAACATACATAACCGTGAAACAAAATTCTATATTTGTGAATTCTCGGCCAGATTTTAGTCATTTTTGAAGTCGACATGTTTTTGCAATCCTGCCGCATAAAGCCCCTTCAGAAATGACCAATATATGAGATATGGGAAAGGTCTTTCGGATGGCAACGTTAGCCATTTCAAGCGCTAGCCATTTTTTTTTGCGTTTTGTGCCTCATCCGGAGTCTATATCGACCAGATGACGCCGATACCATCTCATGCAGCCACCATAACACGTTTACCTGAAACATCAAACGCAAAATCTTGAGCTCTATCAGCAGAAAATGAAGTATAGTTGTAGCTTACCGTTTCATTCAAGCCGACAGGGAAGTCGATGTTCTTGATCCGCCTTGTCTTCCGAGGTAGTGGGCGAAACATGAGCGTATGGATATTTTCTAATGTAACGTTCCTACTTGAGCGTCCGATACGTACAGTCAGTTAGGGATCTTAAAGGGACACTGGGAAATGTGAAGTTGAGTAGGAATGGACAGGGGCATTCAAGAATGCGTGCAGTTTCGATTGGGTGTGAAAACATGACATATTAGTGTAGATAAAGCCAAGTCCGAATATCTCTTAATATCTCTCGCCCCAGACTCGGTGGTGAAACGATGTCGTAACGAATCTGAACGCTCTCGGCGAATTAGAGAGCGCCATTATACGTCACGACGTGGCTCGCTGCTTGGCATCGGCTTTCGTCACTGCCGCGATGGGTGTAGTTGCAGACTTTGGAACTCGCAGCGGAGATCTTACCATGAAAGCAGGATTGCATTTCAGTGTGTCTGCAGTGATCCCCCGTGCTCTCGCGGCACCGACAACTCTTTCTGTGTACGAAGCCTGGCTCCAACCGACGGAAAGCGACGCCTCGCTTTCGTCGACGGTATGCGAGGCGTCCAATTGCCAAATATTGTTTAAGTACAAGCATGTTTCATTTTGCGTTTTTATTTATTGCGATTTCCTTTTGGAGAACTTGAGCCGAGGCTCCATGCAGTGAAGAGAGTTGCGGCAGAGCAGTGACAGCAGCGCCATGCCTGTGGAATGCGGCACACATCCGAAGAGCACGTGAGAGGGTGCCAGTGGGGAGAAATGTACTATGTGCACCAGAAAAGTTTTATTGCGATAGCAATTATATGGACAGTCTCGGCTGATTTTTGCCGTCGCCGTCGCCGTCGCCGCCGTCATGCTGCGTATATGTATAAGTATGTATATATACATCAATATCCCAAAGAAAAATAAATCAGAAAAAATGCTTCCGAAGCGCGCAATCGAACCAGCGACCTCTGAATTCGCAGCGCGGTGCGCTAAGCACTACTCCACAAAGCGTACATCCCTCTGGCAGCTAACGGCGAGCGTTATATACACACCCTTTACCGTTTGCAGTCCTCCGAGACGGAGGCGCTTGTAAGCGTTTCTTCATTACCAGCGAGATGGCGCTAGGAGCGCGCGGGCGCACTAAAAGGCGTCGGCCAGGTCTCTCGCTTCTTATATTTGCGCAGCGAGAACCTTGCCCTTCCGCTGTCTGCTCGCGCGGGCGCTCGAACAAACTACCGCAGTGTTCATGATTCTCAGCAGATCGAGCTACGTGGTAGCTCTCACCGCGCGTCGCGTGCGTGTAAGCTAAAAGCGTTTCAGATGTCGTGCACGTAACGTACGTGTACTTTTCACGTTTGCGTAAGTCCCTACGTACGTGAAATTAAAACTGTCTAGTAGATGCCGGGTAGTGATGGACGCACGGTAGTCACAGCGCGTCCATCACGGGCCGCTTTTCTTGCTATCGCATTCATTGCTTCGCCCTTGCGGCGAAACTGTGACATTTTTGAAAAGCACCCTCCCTTCCATCCCACCCGGCTACCTTATGCCTGCTACAGACAAACTCGTACCCGTCACTTTCCCTATAGCAGAACCTCGACATATTGCCGCATGGCCTTCGAACCTGATATCTGCGCGTGAAAGAGAACAAAGAAGATTGGACTGAGTCGTTGCTTCGCTAACCCAACGAGCCGAACAACGCAAGGTTGTCCTAAGCGTGACAAGATTGGTGGAAGTGCTGGGTACGACTCACCCCGTGAACAAGACCCCGCCCAGTAGTCACAACACAAGCCCTCTGTCTGTGAACTAGAGGTGTGCACGGGCTCCGGGTAGCCCGAAAGCCCGAGCCCGACCCGGCCCGCGGTATTGTCCGAGCCGACGTATTTACCGGGCCGACGTATTTTCACCTTGGGCCCGGGCCGGGTTCCGGCTACTTGCAGTTTTATCGGGCCGGGCTCGGGCCCGGCGCAAAGCACGACTCAAGCCCGAAATATAGAGAATGAGCGGGAATTGTTTTCCAGCACGCATGCAGCGCCTTTTCCGCGACCGCCCTTTACCGCTTTTCCTTTCCATTCGCTACTTTGAACAAAAGGGGAGCAGGTAAAGCACTGCCTCTGTTGCACTCCGACAACACAGAAGTAACACCACCTGAGCGTGATGCCGCCACGCGACTGTTCGCGTTAGATATGAGTGAAAATACACGCGACAGCGACCCGACGTATAAATCGCTTTCGTGCAAGCTAAGGCTTGCATGGGCATACCCCATACACGTGACGCCTTTGGCGAGCGAACTCCAT